>NW_027223468.1:0-30944 GCF_030449975.1 Polyergus mexicanus
AAGCAGTGGTATCAACGCAGAGTACTATCACTGTATAATGATCTCGCAGACAATGATCCAAATTTATTGTACGAGATTTCTTCAAGCCGATTGCTTGACCTTGCACCATTTGTACAATTGAAGTGACAGAAATGTTTGTTGATAGCGCCGGGACACGGACATCTAAGCGTTTGTATTTTTTGCGTAACGAATGTCTTAAACTTTTTCAATTCGCATAACATGCATTTTTGGAGCGAAGAAAATCCCAGAGTCACGCGATTAAGAAACTTCCAAACTCGCTGGAAGATAAATGTGTGGGCTGGGATAATGGGAACCGAAATACTTGGTCCAGTTATTCTTCCAGATATTTTAACTGGCCAAACATATCTGGAATTTTTGAAAGAAAATCTGCCAGATTTTTTAGAAGAAGTATCATTATTAGAGAGGAACAAGATCGTGTTTCAACAAGATGGTGCTGGGCCACACAACGCCAGGATCGTTATAAATTATTTAAACGAGCAGTTTCCTGGACGTTCGATGGGTCGGTATGGTCCAATACGTTGGCCTGCAAGATCACCGGATCTCAACCCATTAGATTTCTTTTTATGGGGGTACTGCAAGGAAGTCATTTACAAAACGCTTCCCGAGGATATCGATGATCTACATACAAGATTGCGACATGCAATTTGGAATATCGACGAAGAAATAATGGAAAACGTCGAAAAAAATTTATTAAAACGCATGAGAGCTTGCGTTAGGATGGATGGCGGTCATTTTGAGCACCTTTTATAAAATGTTTTCGATTTTAAACCAATCCGCTCTTTTCAGAGCGACCAAAGACAATCCGCTCTTTTCAGAGCGACCAACACATTTCTACGTGGAACACCTTGTATTCGCAGAGACATAAAAATAATTTTTCTCATGTCTCGCTTTCGCAAAAAGGCAAAACGAGTAATAAATTAAATTATTAAAAAAAACGATGTTATATTTTCATATTTTATAGTTTCATATTTTCGAAACTATCGAATTTACAATGTCGGAGGCTTTAGCCGATCACAGGACACATGATAGCGTCCGCGTCGATCACGCATAATGTGATACATTTAGTCGTTCGGCAGCCGGCAGCCGACAACGCTAGTACTAACATAACCTGCTTGTTGTCGTCGCGCAGTCTCCGCATCGAATAACGCGTTTCTTTCTTCAAGTTATTTTAATAATTAATCGGTAGTAATCGGTAGTTGTGATTAACCGTTATAATCATTAATAAATTCAGTTTATCGATAAAGTGCGTGGATTAATTCGTAAAAGTTCGATAAGTGGTACAATTCGTGTGTGAAAAAAGTTTGTTAGTTATTCGTTGTATCATACAAAAATATTACTTCTTGAGTCGTATGAGGGCAACGAATCTCTAAATACAAGGTAAGAGTCAGTGAGTGAGAGAGAGAGAGAGAGAGAGAGAGAGAGTGCGTGTGTGCGATCAGCTGTTTGCTACACGCGATGGGTGTAAAAGAGAAAGACAGAGACAGAGAGAAAGAGAGTGCGTGTGTGCGATCAGCTGTTTGCTACACGCGATGGGTGTAAAAGAGAAAGACAGAGACAGAGAGAAAGAGAGTGCGTGTGTGCGATCAGCTGTTTGCTACACGCGATGGGTGTAAAAGAGAAAGAGAGAGAGAATGTGTATGTGTGTGTATACGCGTATACGTTCTCTCTCACACATACACCCTATCGCATGTAGCAAACAGTTGATCTCAGCGAGCGCCTCACGTAATCACCAGCATCGGACGGTGAGTTGCGCCGCTCCTGCCTGCCTCGCGTACGCGGCCTGTAATTCGTTAACTATTTTGTCTTATAATTTAAAAACTAAGCCTCGGAAAAAATTTTGGCAAAGGAAAAATCTTCTTAGAATAGTGTCAAGTATATGACATTGCAAGGACAGAAGGTTGTTTTGAATCACCCTGTATATCTTTCTTCTCCTGCGCTGAATTAGATGTAGTCTGCGCGTGAGTTGCATACCGAAGCATTTTCTGCATCTCATCCATCATTATTTGCAGCGTTTGCACATTCGTCTCGAGCGTGATTATTTTTTTCTCAAGTTCTTCCTGTCTGTCCTCCAAAAGCTTGACACGTATTTCCACGTACTGTTTGTTTGCTGCATCAGTATCATCTTCCGGTTGCGCTACGCGTCGTATCTTGCGCGACCTTGCGTCAAGGCCGGAGGCTGTCTGACACAAAGCGTTATCGCGCACATAATTTCTTAGTAATCCATTGATAGTATGAGTTGTTGGGTGTTCCCAACGATAATCCAAATTTATTAGTCGACATTTCGATACAAATAATAATGACAGACTGACTCGTTTCGCCGATGCATAGATTAATTTATAATAAAGCCAGCTTCGTAAAGTTTCTCGATAATTGATAATATTTCATTGTCGTGGGCATTGTTGCCGGCTTGACGCGAAGCTTCCAGCAATCGCAAGCGATCTACCAACTCGTTGGGATCATTCCAATACACGTGATCTTATTATCGTTTAACGTCATAGCGCGCGGTATGTTTATACCTCTTCCAGCTTTTTTAATAGAGATTAATGGCGCTATTATATTTTTATACTTGTATCCCTTGTTACTTAACACTGGATTACGCATATCATTGCCACGTCTATGCGCATTTGTCGCCAGTAATATATTTTTGTATTTAATTTTATCATCGTCATTGTATACGTCACCATCGGGTATTCTCTTGAAAATCAACTCGAGACCTGGTGTTCCCACGTATCTTATTCCACCGATAATTATATTGTCATCTTTATCCACATTAAAAATTTTATTACCAAGCATCATTCCTTCGTTGCAAAATTTAACACCGTAAATATAATCCATACTGTTATTTTTATCTTGACTCAAAATAGCTCCAACATATTTTTGCCCTAGTGAACCCAGATGTGTGCGCAATGTATTTTGACTCTCGGACGTTTGTAGCAGATGTTGAACCGATGTCACAAGCGTTTCAGGCGTGGTTTCGAAAACTTTTTTCACATACGGAGACGATCTTTCGTGCAATATTTGACTCGATTGTACATCTTTTATCGGAGTAGAAGTAACCACATTCGATAATTGTTTCATTCGCTTACGTTTCGATTGATTTGGAGTAGAAATTATTAGCGAACCGTTCAATGATATATTTGACCTTGTTCGTTTTGTCCCAAACTCTTTTTTCAGATGCTTGTCTTCGAGCATACTCGATGGTTCAATTTTCGTTTCATTAGATTCCACATTGATTGTATTTTCGACAAGTTGTTTTAGAGGTTTGATAATTGGTTTAAAGTACCTCTCCAATGCGACGTCTTCCTCCATTTGACCGGTTTTTAAAGAACGATATTTTTTGCGGATTGATTCGCTCGTTTTTACAATCTCTCTCGCAATCTTCTCACGATCGTCACTGTCAATCGTTGTCGTCATGTTGCGCTCGGACAAAAATTTTTAGACGTTGTTTTCTTTGATAAACCCTTTCTGTCTTTGTGTTTGCTGGATGACATCTCGTATACGGCGGTCCAGTAGGGAGGAAAAGATCCTGCCAACCATCGAGGAGATAGTAATCGGCCTCCAGTTTTTGACATCGGATGGATCCTTACCCGCTTTAGGTATAAGAGTGGTCCGATTTTGTTTCCAAGCTAGCGGGTAGACTTCTTTAAGGAGTAAAAGATTGAACAATCTGGCTAGTATGATACTAGTACCTTTGCCCTTTAGGCTGCCCTTTCTAATTCCGTCAATTCCAGCGGCCGAAGAGCCAGCGATGCGTTTGATCTTACACTCTACTTCCTTGGGCGTTATCGGAAGGAAGATTTTGCTAGTTGGAACATCAACAGCCATACGGCTTGTTGCTTTCTGCTGCTGGGGGCCTATCGTGCCCCAGAGATTGCTATATAGTTCTCTTGTCCTTGCTGTATCAGGCAATGGACGCAGCTGTAAGAGTGACAGATCATTGGCGGCTACCGCATCAGCTAGTTTCTTGGGGCAATTGTTCATCAGCTCCTGACACTTTGCAAAGGCGTATCGCCTTTTGTCTACCCTGTTAGGCAGTAAAGTTTTATAACTTTTCTTATGGCGACACTTGGAGCTCCTGCGTACTCCGGTCTTTGTGGGCTTCTCCTCTTTGGTTAGCTCCTCGGACAACGCTTCGCATACCGAGTCAATCGCGCAAGTGGTCGTACCCAAGTCTGTAATTTCGACCATTCTTGCGGCCAAATCTCGCCACCTGCTCGGTATGTCATACTTTACTTTGATTTTAGTTTTGAGACCGTCTTTCCAATCCTCACACTCCATGTGCTCCGCTCTCGGTGCTGGCCCTTGCTCAAGGGGCTCAGCATTAATGGTGCTTGCCTCAGCAGGCATTGGTTGTACCGGGACGGTGTCAGGTTGTGGATTCAAGGCAACCGTCGTTTCTAGTCGACGCCTGGCGTCACTAATTTGTTTGTTAGTTTTGCCTGAAAAGAATTCCATCAACCTGACATTGACATTTTTTTCGTGGCAGTAAACTGCACTAAACTGGCTAAGTTGTTCCAGCTCTTCTACTGTCCACACTGTGAGCTTTCTGCCGCCTACTTCGGCAGGCTGCTCGGCCTCGGCAGCTTTTTTAGCATTTCTAGTTTTTGGACGAGCATGCCGTTCGTGTTGTGAGAGGCCGATTTTAGATTTAAAGCACATTTCGCAGCACTCAAATTTATGTGTCGCCAATGTATTGACTACTGGCTTTCCCTTGCACTTGGGATAATGGCAGCGCCATGAGTGGAGTTTCGGAAAGATTCTCTTGCATCGGTCATATACCCAGTTGATTTGCACCGCAGAGTGCTCTTTAAAATATGCTTATTTAGTTGCTTTGCCCCAATGCAACATCTATTTCGATTATCTTCCGAGCATTTTGGGCAGTCAAAGACCGCGTCAATACTTCCTTGGATGTTAAACAGCTGGGTAACCCGAATGGGTATTAGATCACATCGCCCGTCCGACGGCTCCCCTACGATTCGGGAGCCGCTCGCGCTCCCTCGCCTTTTTGCCACACAGGCAGCGGACGCCCCGCCAGAAGCGATAATGGGGTCGTTCGCCTCCGAGGCTTTCTCTTTTGTGAGATTGTCCATATTTCGCTCCGAATGTAAGACGTCGGCCGGAGCTTGGCACGACGAACGGGCAATTCAGGCTGCACCTCACCCCGACGGTCTTTTTGGTGGCAACCGCCAGAATTCTTCGAGAAGAAAAACGAGCTTGGGGGCTAACCTGCTTGGCACGAGGAGGTGGATCGTTGGCGGACGCAGGAGAGGCTGAGATTCGCATCCTTTGCGCCCAGCGGCATGCCCTCCTACCAGATCCAAGGGGTACGTGAGAGGCTGAAGGACCTAACCAGAGGCCTGAATCGCATCAACGTCCCAACCGTAGCTTACTCAGACACCGAGCTTATCCGCTAAACATCACTTGCGCTAGTGGACGCGAGCTTAATAAAGCGGTGACATCCGGACGTCCTTAAGAGCAGCATGGTTATTCTGGAGAAGACATAGTCGCTTCAGTAATTATACTCTCTCACCACTTCGGAACTAGATGTTTATTCCGGCGTGTTGCTTTTAAGTTGTGCTTGTGCCACGTCCTGTGATAGGGAACAGGACTTGACCTCGCGGAGTCAGCGTTTTGCTATATTCAGATATGACACCGCGAGGTCAGCGTTCTGCCTTGTACAGTTGGTATAGGAAGGTCAGAATTTGCCAAAATTGGTAACGGCATGTCGCTTTTGTGGCAAACGTGGTCATAAAAAATTGAAATTTTTTGACAAAAAAGAGGACAAAGCAAAGCGGATCAATGATCCGCCTACTCCGTCCTCTTAGAAAGCTAAGTGATTAAGACAGTCATAGTTACACTTGCCCTTAAGAGAGTCATAGTTACTCCCGCCGTTTACCCGCGCTTGCTTGAATTTCTTCACGTTGACATTCAGAGCACTGGGCAGAAATCACATTGCGTCAACACCCGCGAGGGCCATCGCAATGCTTTGTTTTAATTAGACAGTCGGATTTTCCTAGTTCGTGCCAGTTCTGAGCTGAGCGTTGAATGGCGACCGAAGAGGACGACCACGACAGCTCGCGCCGCCACGGAAGCCTCGCAGCAAGGAAGATCCGCGGGAGGCCAAGGCACGGGACCGAGCTCGGATCCCGGGACCGGCGCGAGAACGCCGACCGTTCACCTCGCCCAGGCCCGGCACGTCAGCCAGACCCGCTTCCCGACCAAGCCCGACACGCCCCGCTCCTCAGAGCCAATCCTTATTCCGAAGTTACGGATCCAATTTACCGACTTCCCTTACCTACATTTTTCTATCGACTAGCGGCTCTTTACCTTGGAGACCTACTGTAGATATGGGTACGAACCGGCGCGAACCTCCACGTGGCCCTCTCCTGGATTTTCAAGGTCCGAGAGGAAGATCCGGACACCGCCGCAACTGCGGTGCTCTTCGCGTTCCAAACCCTGTCTCCCTGCTAGAGGTTTCCAGGGAACTCGAACGCTTATACAGAAAAGAAAACTCTTCCCGGATCTCCCGACGGCGTATCCAGGTCATTTTGGGTTATCCCGAAGAACACTCTTACGAGAGCCCGAATTGTATGCGGTTCCGCTGCCGAGTTCCGGAATAGGAACCGGATTTCCTTTCGCCCGACGGGCGTGTGTCTTTATATACATCATCATCATCAAAACGTTGCTCGCCAGCGGCAACGGAACGCGCGTAAAGCGACGTTCGTGCGCGACTCGCTATGTTCTGCTGTTTTGTTGCTAGGTTTTTTCGACACTCGAGTATATTGTACGCCGTCATTGACATAGGATTTCTCCTAGGGCTTAGGATCGATTGACTCGTGTGCAACGGCTGTTCACACAAAACCCTTCTCCACGTCAGTCCTCCAGGGCCACGCTGGAGTATTTGCTACTACCACCAAGATCTGCACCGACGGCGGCTCCAGGCAGGCTCGCGCCCAGACCCTTCTGCGCTCACCGTCGCGACCCTTCTACTCGTCAGGGCTTCGTGACGACGCGAGAGACCTTGCGACACTGTGACACGACGTGCCCGGGGCTCCCCACTTGCCGCTGACGGCAGAGTATAGGCTCGACGCTTCAGCGCCATCCATTTTTAGGGCTAGTTGCTTTGGCAGGTGAGTTGTTACACATTCCTTAGCGGATTCCGACTTCCATGGCCACCGTCCTGCTGTCTTAAGCAACCAACGCCTTTCATGGTGTCCCATAAGCGTCGAGTTGGGCGCGTTAACTTTGCGTTTGGTTCATCCCACAGCGCCAGTTCTGCTTACCACAAATGGCACTCTGATCCGAAATGCTCGTGGCTTTATAATTCATGAAAGCCAGAGATCTCACCCATTTAAAGTTTGAGAATAGGTTGAGGTCGTTTCGCCCCAAAGCCTCTAATCATTCGCTTTACCAGATGAGACTCGTTCGCGTTCCGTTGGGAACGGTCGAGTGCCAACTATCCACAGGGAAACTACGGAGGGAACCAGCTACTAGATGGTTTGATTAGCCTTTTGCCCCTATACCCAGTTCCGACGATCGATTTGCACGTCAGAATCGCTACGGACCTCCATCAGGGTTTTCCCTGACCTCGTCCTGACCAGGCATAGTTCACCATCTTTCGGGTCCCAACGTGTACGCTCTGGGTGCGCCTCTTCTCGCGATGAGAACGAGACGCCCAGGGAGTGCAAGGCCGCATCGCGACGCGACCCTTCCTTCCTCGATCGACGGCCAGGGTCGATCTTCAATTTCATTACGGCTTTAGGTCTCGCGACAAGTCCCAATGACTCCCGTACATGTTAGACTCCTTGGTCCGTGTTTCAAGACGGGTCCTAAGAGTACCCAAAGCAGTAGCGTCGCCGACCGGTATAGATCCCCCTCGATTCCCACAAGGGGATAAGAGGGACGTTCGACAGGCCTGTCGAAGGTGAACCGTACTTCAACCAACAGCGGGCCAGGACCGGGGACGGCGCAAAGTCCGTAACCTCCGAGTACCGTGGCGCGCGCTTGCGACGGCCTCGACGCACCGTAAATAGTGCGGCCTGATACCTTGCGCGTACCGCCGAGCAGCCGGCCGGGCGACCGGGCGTTTGTCGCTTGCCGTTTTACCCGCGACGCGACAGTCACCGCACCCGGACCGTAGACCGACACCCAGCGGGTCGCAACGTTCAACTTGGGGAGAAGTGCACGACGACGAGCGCCGGACATCGACGCACGGTAGCGTGCCCGCGCGAGGGCCGCGAGGACTCCGCGGGACATCGCCCACCGACGCGAAGCCAGCGCCGCTGACGATGAATCTCCCCGTGCGATCTTTTGGGTTTCTTAGGTTTGCCCCTGAACGATTTCACGTACTCTTGAACTCTCTCTTCAAAGTTCTTTTCAACTTTCCCTCACGGTACTTGTTCGCTATCGGTCTCGTGGTCGTATTCAGCCTTAGATGGAGATTACAACCCACTTAGAGCTGCACTCACAAGCAACCCGACTCTAAGGAAAGATCCTGCCGAGACGCGCACCGGTCGCTACCGGGCCTGGCACCTTCTACAGGTAAGTAGCCCCATTAAAGATGGACTTGGACGCGACGCAACACCTCGGGAAAAGCGGATCCCCCAAACACCACATTTCCTTGCGGCGGATCCGCGGGATTCGGTGCTGGGCTTTTTCCTGTTCGCTCGCCGCTACTAAGGAAATCCTAGTTAGTTTCTTTTTCTCCGCTTAATAATATGCTTAAATTCAGCAGGTAATCTCGCCTGCTCTGAGGTCGTCAAAGAGTTTAGTTTTTAATAACCGTGGCCGCACCGCCTCCTCCGCCGGCTCTTTTCTCACTTACTCCCACCCTCTCTCTCTCTCCCTCAACGGGGAAAGATGGAGAGAGGAGTGAGAGAGAGATGGAGAGCGAGCGTCGGGAGAGCGGTAGTGCCGGCACAGCGGCTTCGCATTATACTCGGAGGAGTGGCGAGGAGACGTGTTGTTTGTGACAACGAATCTTCCACGCGCGGTTCGCAGCCGCTAATAGGAGGATATGTAAGCCGATCGAATCTCGTTCGAGTTGTCTGCTTGCAAACAACGAATAAGATCGGCGCGGATCGCGTAATCTTCGATCGCCGGGGACGCAAGATACATTGCGAGCAAGTGTGCGCGAACACGTACATCTCTATCACCCACATCCTTCAAATTTTCTCTCCGCATATCGTGTGTTATGCACGGATATGGGATACGGGGCGAATCGGATTCGAGGAGTACACGACGACGCGTGCCGGTCCCCTATATTCGTTTTCGAGAATTTCGTGGACTCGGACAAGCGATCGGCTCGCGATTCACCCGCGTTAAGGAGGGTTCTTTCGCTCTTTTCTCTCCGCGTACCGCCGGGCGACGACGCGCCGCGGTTCTCCCCTACAGTTTGCGCGGAAGGTGGCGCGCACCAAGACTCACGTAAGAGGCGCGAGCGCGCGCTCGCGCACCGGGAGACCGCGAGAGGGATAACGCAACGTGTGTGCGCGTGTCTTCTACTCCTTCTCTCATTCGACAGCTTTCGGGCGCGCGCGCGCAGGCTCCCTATCCTTACTTACTGCGTGTGTGCGTACGCTGCTCTCACTCTTCCTTTTCCTCAGTCTTATTTCAGACGACGCCAAGGGGCCAACTCCCGGGACGGCAAGTTTCGGGCGAACGTCCAACGATCGCTCGTACACCGTTTGCGCGAACGGGCACAGTGGCCCGGCGCGCAAAGGCGCAAGCAGTTTCGAGGTACTAGAACGACCCTCAGCCAGGCGTGGTCCGGGAATTGTATCCGTGGACCACAATGTGCGTTCGAAATGTCAATGTTCATGTGTCCTGCAGTTCACAAGTTGACGCGCAATTAGCTGCTTTCTTTATAGACCCACGAGCCAAGTGACCGACCGTTCAGGGTAATCGTTTTGCAATTCTTGCGTTCAACGAACGCTTCGTTCAACCATCTTAGTCTCCTCTCCAAAGAGAGAGATAAAATCGTTGGTCCTTCGATCAGCCTGGCCGCGCGCGTTCGAGCACGCGCGCGGACCGCCGCCATCGCTGGGGGGGCTACGGCACAAAAGTTGTTTTGCGATCATAGCGTCTCTTCTCCGTATATATAAAATAATATAATATTTGGAAGAGCTGAGGCGGAATGTTCTTTGAAGAAACCGTCGGACTTGATCGGGTGATCCTCCGTTCGTCCGATAGCCGCGCGCTCGCGTACAAACACACTGACCACTGCCCCGGTGCGGGGAGGGGCGCGTTCACAAGCGTTGCGGACGCACGGACCGGCGTAGGTTACCACCGGTACGCGCTAACGCCGGATCGTAACTCTGCGCTTGGCAAGAGCGCGATCGGGAAAGCGTCTCTGCTCCGAATCGCATTCATGTAATTTCGCAATTTGCGCAACGAGTCGCGCGCGACGCCGGTTGCGGCTACGAAGCTTAAGGAGAGAGTCTCGGATAATCCTCTCCTCCTCCATCCCGCTCGCACGACACCGACCGCGCCGAACAAGGCCTACGGCGCTCTGCTGCTGGATTCCATTCTCTCTCGGGTCGTAGCAAAGGCACGCGGCGTTCGGCGCGCGTCGTCGTATTACTACATACGGGATATAATCCGTCAATTCCATTTTACTTTCATTTCTGTTTTCTTTGTCCATTCAATCGCCGACTGCTGCGAGCGCGCGTCCAAAAGACTCGAGACGCAGAGCAGGGCCTCCGGAACGTTAATGATCCTTCCGCAGGTTCACTTACGGAAACCTTGTTACGCCATTTACTTCCTCTAAATGATCATGTTTGGTCATCTTTCCGGCAACATCGGCAATGCCGAGACATTGCCGCGCACCAGTCCGAAGACCTCACTAAATCATTCAATCGGTAGTAGCGACGGGCGGTGTATACAAAGGGCAGGGACGTAATCAACGCGAGCTTATGACTCGCGCTTACTGGGAATTCCTTCATGGGGAACAATTGCAAGCGCCAATCTTTAGCACGAAAGAGGTTCAGCGGGTTACCTGAATCTTTCGGCCAGGGAACACACGCTGATTTCTTCAGTGTAGCGCGCGTGCGGCCCAGAACATCTAAGAGCATCACAGACCTGTTACTGCTCAATCTCGTGCGGCTAAAAGCCGCCTGTCCCTCTAAGAAGATTTGTTTGTACGTTGGTAGTATAATCCCGCCAGCCGAAGCCGGGCGCTTTCGCGATACCATAAGGTACGCCTATTTAGCAGGCTAGAATCTCGTTCGTTATCGGAATTAACCAGACATATCGCTCCACCAACTAAGAACGGCCATGCACCACCACCCACCGAATCAAGAAAGAGCTTTCAATCTGTCAATCCTTCCGGTGTCTGGGCCTGGTGAGGTTTCCCCTGTTGAGTCAAATTAAGCCGCAGGCTCCACTCCTGGTGGTGCCCTTCCGTCAATTCCTTTAAGTTTCAGCTTTGCAACCATACTTCCCCCGGAACCCAAAAGCTTTGGTTACCCTGAAGCTGCCCGCCGAGTCACCGGAGGAACTTCGGCCGATCGCTAGCTAGCATCGTTTATGGTTAGAACTAGGGCGGTATCTGATCGCCTTCGAACTTCTAACTTTCGTTCTTGATTAATGAAAACATTTTTGGCAAATGCTTTCGCTTCTGTCCGTCTTGCGACGAACCAAGAATTTCACCTCTAATGTCACAATACGAATGCCCCCATCTGTCCCTATCAATCATTACCTCGGGGTTCCGAAAACCAACAAAATAGAACCGAGTTCCTATTTCATTATTCCATGCACGCAGTATTCAGGCGAAGGTAGCCTGCTTTAAACACTCTAATTTGTTCAAAGTAAACGTACCGGCCCGACTCGACACTCAGTAAAAAGCACCGCAACGGGATATTAGTTGGGCCGCCCATTGCGAGATTAAGCCTACCGGTAGGACGTCCCACATCACGCCAATTAAATACCGCGAGCGGTGAACCCACGGTGTGCGACACAGATTCAACTACGAGCTTTTTAACCGCAACTACTTTAATATACGCTATTGGAGCTGGAATTACCGCGGCTGCTGGCACCAGACTTGCCCTCCAATGGATCCTCGTTAAGGGATTTAAAGTGTACTCATTCCGATTACGGAGCCTCGGATGAGTCCCGTATCGTTATTTTCCGTCACTACCTCCCCGTGCCGGGAGTGGGTAATTTGCGCGCCTGCTGCCTTCCTCGGATGTGGTAGCCGTTTCTCAGGCTCCCTCTCCGGAATCGAACCCTGATTCCCCGTTACCCGTTACAACCATGGTAGGCGCAGAACCTACCATCGACAGTTAATAAGGCAGACATTTGAAAGGTGCTAGGACCGTGCGTTCAGCACAAAGTTATTCAGAGTCACCAAAATAAACGGTAGACGAATGGCGAACCGCCCGCCACCGATTGGTTTTGATCTAATAAAAGCGTCCCTTCCATCACTGGTCGGGACTCTGTTTTGCATGTATTAGCTCTAGAATTACCACAGTTATCCAAGTAAATGTGGGTACAATCTAATGAAGCATAACTGATTTAATGAGCCATTCGCGGTTTCACCTTAATTCGGCATGCACTGAGACATGCATGGCTTAATCTTTGAGACAAGCATATGACTACTGGCAGGATCAACCAGGGAGCTTCGTGTTCGGTTACTCGCGTGGAGCGGTAACTCGCGAGCGAGCCCGAAAGCCCGTCGCTATTAAGCACTTTCTTCTCGCGCCGCCGGTCTTTATTAGCCGGTCGGCGACACTCTCTATCTACTTATTACTTATTACGCAACACACTTTATGCGTGCGGCTCGTCTTCGTGAGAGGAGCGAGGCGGTCCGTGTATATAATAAACCTCCTCCTCTCTTACTTCAAGATCATTCTCCATTTTATATTATGTATTATAAAAAGATCATACTCATTCTCATTCTCCCAATGTAAACGCGTGATCGCGAAGACCGCGCGATTTACCCTGACGCTAGATCGACGATGCCGATGCTTAGACGTCGAGGATAAATGTGCTATCGTGCTTTTAGCACGCACTTATATTTCGCTACGGCGTACAAAGCGTGCGGGAAGAACGTTGTAATCGTCCTTCCACGCCACTCGTATCCGTAGAGTAAACGTTCGGTAAGCGCGACGATTCCGCTGCTGCGTCCTAGACGAGAGGGAATCGCGCGGCCAACACACTAGATGCGTGCGCGCCACATAAGAGCCATTCGGTCTTGCGACATCGACTCGTGGCAATGCTGTGCTCGTAATAAAAGTGTGTGCATAAAATAAGCGCCGAAGTGCGACACGTCGTACCTCTTATAATACCCAACCGGACGGCCAGGCGGTCGGCTTTGCTAGCGAGCGCGAGCACGAGCTCGTCGAAACTTTATCGACGAGAGCGTAAATACAATAGTCTCTTCCCTCATAGAGACGTTTTACTCGGACTCTGTCCGATAAAGCACAACACAAACCGCCGTTGTGTTTTCTTCTCTCCTCTTAAATAATAATAAAGCTCTCTGTATCGTTCGTTTTAAACGTTCTCGAAAAGACAAGGACGCAAGAATCGTGCGAGCCGCGCGAAGAACGCGCAACCGCCCGTTCGTCCGATACGGTACGGTTCGACGCGCCGAGCGCGACGCAACTTTTATAATACCCAACCGAGCGGCCAGGCGGTCGGCGGCGCACGGTACTAGGCACGGTCGCTTATGAGTGCGAGTATCGAAATACCCACGCGCTCGAAACTTTATCGCTGAGAACGAAAGGCGAAAAAACATCGTTAAAAACATTGTTAGGCGAAAATCATTGTAAATATTAGAAAAAGCGTTAAAAATCCGTTCGCTGGCGGTACCTCCAGTGTACGAAAAGTCGAAAATCGACATAGTCCCGTCGCGGGCGGTACCTACGGAGTACGGAAAGTCGAAAATCGTCAAAGTCCCGTCGCGGGCGTTACCTCCGATGTACGGAAAGTCGAAAATCGACAAAGTCCCGACGCGGGCGCTACCTCCGGAGTATGGAAAGTCGGAAATCGTCAAAGTCCCGTCGCGGGCGGTACCTATGTCGCACGGACTGTCGACCACGCACCGATCCGTTTGCGGGCGGTACCGCCGGTGTACGGAAAGTCGAAAATCGACAGTCTTGTTGCGGCGTGTTGCTTTCGACCGTAGGAGCAATGACGACGGCCCTTGTGGGGTCTCGTCTAACCGACAAGACGAATCCCCAAGCCGAGGGCTGAGTCTCAACAGATCGCAGCGTGGTAACTGCTCTACCGATACAACACCCCGCCAGGTACCTAAGTCGTCTACAGACGATTCCGAGTCTCGACATCGAACTCGCGAATCCCATGATTGACCGTTAGACGCCGTGCCGTCGTAGCGGTGAGATCCCGACGACGGGCGATGGCGCTGTACGACAAATCGGGCTCGTGCGACGACCGAACCGTGAACCGGCCGCCTAGTAGTGTCACATTGTTTTGAGCCTTTCGACTCACGAGACTACTAAAGAAATCATTGCCACCTTCGAATAAAGAGGATACGGCCTTAGAGGCGTTCAGGCATAATCCCACGGATGGTAGCTTCGCATCACCGGCTGCTCGACCGAAAGCGTGAACCAAATATCCGAACCTGCGGTTCCTCTCGTATTGAGCAGGATTACTATCGCAATGGCTAGTCAGTAGTAGGGTAAAACTAACCTATCTCAACGGTCTAAACCCAGCTCACGTTCCCTGTTGGCGGGTGAACAATCCGACGCTTGGCGAATTCTGCTTCGCAATGATAGGAAGAGCCGATATCAAAGGATCAAAAAGCGACGTCGCTATGAACGCTTGGCCGCCACAAACCAGTTATCCCTGTGGTAACTTTTCTGACACCTCTTGCTGAAAACTCTTCAAGCCAAAAGGATCGATAGGCCGTGTTTTTGCAGTCTCTATACGTACTGAACATCGAGATCAAGCCAGCTTTTGCCCTTTTGCTCTACGCGAGGTTTCTGTCCTCGCTGAGCTGGCCTTACGACACTTGCGTTATTCTTTGATGGATGTACCGCCCCAGTCAAACACTCCGCCTGGCAGTGTTCTCGAATCGGATCACGCGGGAGTATTAGCGACGATCGGCCGAAACCTCACGCCACTCTGACACGCTTGGCTCTAGAACACCGTGACCGCCGGGGCGCTAAGCCCTCGGTGCACGCGCTCCGCCTATCCGAGTAAGTAAGGAAACGATGAAAGTAGTGGTACTTCACCGGCGATGTTGCCATCTTCCACTTATGCTACACCTCTCATGTCTCCTTACAGTGCCAGACTAGAGTCAAGCTCAACAGGGTCTTCTTTCCCCGCTAATTTTTCCAAGCCCGTTCCCTTGACAGTGGTTTCGCTAGACAGTAGATAGGGACAGTTATTGTGTGAATCGCCACCCGGAGGCAACGATTCGTGCTACATCGCCCAAACAGGCATACGCTACTACTGTATCCACTGCCTAGCGGCGTTGCCCCGAGACGGGCGATGGAAAAATCCAGCAGCGCCTGCGGGATCTTATGCGCAGGATGGACAGTTTCGCCGCGCCTGCAAGCCCACCTTCCTTCCTCAGGGCCGCCTATGCCGGTCCACACACTCGTAGCCGACTCAGCGACCCTTTTGCTTACCAACGCGCCCACGGGGAGGCCTGTCCATTGTATCCCGACCCGGATACACGCCCTGACTCTGTTTGGGCAGAGATTTGGGAGAAAATGTGATAAGGTTTGGATGTGTAAAAGGGGAAATGACTCGAGAGCCATTGGATAACAGGTTTTTTGGAGACCTACCTATTTAACCTCTAACTTAAAATTACGCGACGCGAAGGTTATTCGAATGTGCGGCTTGACCGAGAAGATTACGGGACCGCACTTTCATGGCGGAGGACTCCGACTTCCCCAGCTGAACAATCTATCCTAAACAATAACTACGACTGCGATTCGAATTTTTTCAGCCAGAGGGACTCACGATAAAAATCAGCGAATGCTGCATAGACTTCTGAGCTCAACACGAAGAAGTGTGCCGTCCCCGACCATCGCCATTCGCTTTGCGGGGACATATCACGAAGAGCCTCTCTGCGCGTCGAAGAGTGGACAGTCCAACAAGAAGTGTTGCATCGTGTCTGTTCCACTCCCACGTATGCATGCGTCACTGTCCACGAGATTGAGCGATTTGAGTCGTGATCTGAAATCTCCGTGAGAATCTGCGTGCTCCAATAATTAGTTTCCAGGGACGGTGTAGCCAGTCTACGGCGCACGTCCCCGAAAAAGGCGAACGTGGTACGACCCTTGCTCGAAGAAGCCCATTTGGTCTACCACATGTTCGTCGCTTCTTCCCTAATTTCTACAAACGCGTTATTTTTCCTTATTTCGACGGAGATTTCTATGTTCCCGATCTTGGCGTTTTTTCCTACTCTAGTTTGATACCGCGCGATACTTTCTTTTAACAATATATCGACTGGCATCGCTTCCGCGACGACACAAAGCGATTCCCACGATGCCGTGTGATATGCGCCGGTAGTCGAAATAAGGACCCGGCGCTGCAAAGCTTTTAAAATCCTAACGTCACTCTCCGTACACAGATCTGCCCACCCCGCGGCCGCGTAAGCCACCGTCGGTTCGAACACTCCCCGGTAAATTGCGGATAGTGCCCTAAATCTTAGGCCCCAATTGGCTCTTGCTAACGCATCTAGCTTTTGGAAATGTATCCCGACTTTGCTTTTCAAATATTGGCAATGCGTTCTAACTTTTAAGAATTTATCTATATAAACGCCAAGATATTGGACGGTCTGTTTAAACCCTATTTTCGTGCTTTTAATTTTAATTGTAGGCGGCCTACTTTCGATAGTCGCGATCTTTTTGTTGTTTCTACGCTTCCTATCCGATCGTGCTCCTCCTCGTCTGCCTATATGGTTCCTATTTATCGCGGCGCTTTTCAATATTATAGCTTCAGTCTTGCGTTCGGAGATCTGAGGCTTTGCGGACTCGCACCAATTTACAATCGTGTTGACCACCCGTTGGCCTTCAAATTCAATTTCGTTTCGCGAATCACCGTTTATAACGACGGCGAGAGCATTCGCGTACGCGGCAAACCGATTTTCGACCAAGCCTTCTAGGAGCCACAGAAGGCCGTCGAACATGAGGTTTCAACAGGTCGGACCGAGGACGGAGCCCTGTTGGCATCCCCTTGTGGCCCGCTTGGACACCTCCGTAGTACCGAACGCGATTTTTACTTTGCGATTATCAAAATAATTCCTAAGTACTTTGAAGACGTTCCGCGGGCAATTCCGTTCTTTTAAGCTAGCTAATACGAGAGGCCACCAGACATTGTCAAAAGCCCTGGAGATGTCGAAGAGAAGCGCGACGGCGTACCTCTTTTCAGAGGCAGAGACCATACGCCGCAACTTCACAACAGCATCCTCCGTCGACCTTCCGGGCATAAAACCGAACTGTCGATCGGAGACCCTACCCGGTGCCAGTGACGTGTCCATGAGGCGGGTTTTGAGAAGTTTCTCGAAAAATTTTCCTACTACGGAGAGGAGACAGATGGGTCTGTAGGATTTAGGATCTTTCTCGTCCTTGTCCTCACCCTTCAGGAGAACTCGATGCGAGCCCTCTTTCCAGATAGAGGGAAAGTCGCCCCACTGAAGGCATCCGTTGAATAGCCTAATAAACTGCCCGCGAATTATCCTACAAGCGGCTTTCAGAACCGCAACCTCAATAAGGTCCATTCCTGGAGCCTTATTGTTTTTAAAGGTTTTCACCGCCACAGCCATTTCTGCCGCCGTGAAGAATGAGGGGTCGTCTGTATCTGGGGAAACCTTCAAAACGAGACAAATTTCACGTTGTTCGATCGTGTCATCCTGTTCCCGGATGTCCGGAGTGTGTATGTCTAAGAGGTAGCTGGCGGTCTCCCCTAAAGTCTTCGTGGAATATATTTGGCGTATTTCCGCAAAGAAGAGCGGTATTCCAGCTTTAGAGAAAGGTAAGTAGGCTCGTCCCGCCCTCTCTGGAGTGCACGCTTTTTTCTGTATACTCCCTTCTTGAGTATAGTCAATTCGACAGTCCATCACGGGTTGGACTTTTTAAATCGCTTCTTTCTTTGCATCGACGCGGAACAGGCTTCGGTGAGTACCGCTGCCAACGTCTCCGCCATCTCCTCTACTCTATTCGCAGAACAGACATCGGGGACCTCCAGTCTTGATCTTGAAAGATCAGTCAAGCTCTCGGAGAACCGCTCCCAATCAGCCCGACGAGTATCAAACCGCATGTTCGCGGCACTCCGATCTACACCTGACCCCTTTGGCATCCTCAATCTGATGTCGACTGCGTTGTGGTCGCTGGTCGTCCAGTCGGGCCTCACCTTCCAATCACTGATAAACTTGTTCATGGAAGACGACATTAAGGTTACATTGATGAAAGACGAACCTCTTGCCGACCAAAAAGTGGGTCCCTGTCCGACATCATTTACCACATTTTCTCCATATGCTCGGATGAGGTCTTCAAATTTTGCACCCCTTTTGTCTGTCTTTTGGAGACCCCAGAGTGACGACCGAGCATTGGCGTATACTGCTACTAACAGTCTCTTCCCTCTCAGCAAATGAAATACCACTTCGAGGTACCTGAGGTATTTCTCTATCTCGTCGCTGTACTGGAAGTAGCACGATGCGACGTAGAAAGAAAAATTGGGAGCTTGCACTTCCACACAAACGCAATGTGTCGTGCTTAGCTGCGAGACAAACACCATTTGGAATTGAGAGTTGCAGACTGCCACTGCAGCCCAGGGGCGTTCTGAGCGTACAGCAGCCACCCTCATATTCTTCCCTAAGCCAACGAAGGTGTGGCTCTTGCCATGCTTCTTGACGTGCAACTCCTGCAATAACAGGACGTCAAGTTGCTTTTCGGCATCAAGCTGACACACCTCACCCGTAACTACAGCTGAACGCCTCATGTTCAGCTGCAGTATCCTCACTCCCGTGGACGAGTAGATAGGGACAGTGGGAATCTCGTTAATCCATTCATGCGCGTCACTAATTAGATGATGAGGCATTTGGCTATTTAATTATTTATTTTCCATGATATAATATATAATTTGATTACCTCTAATACAATATATGTACAACGCAATCTACTGCATGGATACAATGTTTCAAGAAATTGATTGCGGTGGCCCCCAACCAGACATCACAAGATTGGCGCGCTGTCGAGCAGTTGTGGTGGTCTTATTGAATCGCGCAAAGCTGGTGAAAGACCCCTTCAGGGGTCTGCTCGTCGTCAGGGGTATTCTCGTCGTCACGCCCCTCATCACCGCTCTGGAGATGCCAAGGTACACCAACGCATCCGCCGACTCCTTGGCCCATACTCCACGCCAAGACAACGTGACTGTCGTGACATCCAGATTCCGCACAGGTACCTGTAACAATGAGCCAACACGACCAAGCAAATCACCATTGCCAGCGTAATACTGACGTTTCCGTCTATGGCTTTCCAATAATGGCCGCGCTCCAAACACAATCTGCACATCCAGTATGTGCCCTCGTTCGCCTTTAGCTGCTAACAAGTCGGGTTTTCGAACTCCATCCTGAGTTCGAAACACGCTCCCGATGTACATCATATCCACCGCGCTGAAGCTCCAGGGCCAGGACAGCAGCAACCGCATCATGGCGCATTATACGCCCCCCATGGGTCCTGAAGCACTGCTGTATAACGTGAGCAGCTGTTTCCTGCACCCCACAACCCGCGCGGCATACTCCTCCCTCAGCCGTCTTAATTCACGTGTTCTAATTCTTGTGGGAAGCGCGTTGATCCATACCTTCAAATACCGGAGTCACTCAGACGAGGGTATGTGGACCATGGGATCATCCAACCAGTGTGTGGAAGCAGAAACGTTTCTGGCCCCACGCAGCTCGTATCCATCGACCATGCTGTGAAGTCTACGGGGCCAAGAGTCCTCCTGTGCTCTAGAAAGCCCACACCAACGTCTCTTTCGATCCGCCCAAGCACTCGTACCGACCATACGCGCCACTTCATACCGCGAAGCTCCAAGCTGCTCAAGTCTCGCCTATGTTAGCCGCGATATAGATGTCTCAAATGACAGAACACCAAGACCTCCCTGCCCGACTGGAGAGTAGAAGAATGCCACTGGGATATCATCTGGCAAACGAAACCATCGCCGAGTTGCAGCACGAACCTGCCTATCCAAATTTCGCAGATGACCATAGGAAGTGCGTCCCAACACCAAAGTGTGGGTGAACCTTGGAATAAGGTAGGTTTTAAGGACCTTAAGTCTCTGCTGAGGCTTCAACGGAGCTCGACCAATCCTCTCCAGCAACGGCAGCATCTCAACCTCCTGAAATACAGGACGAGCATCATCAAACCGGACTCCAAGGTAGCACATCGTCTGTAAAACTCCCAATTGCGGCACAGCACGGTCACCGGCAACAAACTGCGCCTCAGTGAGAACCTTAATTTTCTTCGCTTTCCCCGATGGGACAAGTGAGAACGCAGCACACTTGGCTGGCGCCAGCTCAAGACCAAATGTATGGAGTGCCTCTGTCACCTTATCCAATGACCGCTGAGCGCTCTCTCTCGTTGATCCTATAAGAACTAGATCGTCAGCAAACGTTAGAGCATTAATATTCTGACCGTACATGGTGTATCCAACCTCATCGTGAATCGCCGCAAGTACCTCGTTCATGATAAGGTTAAAAGTTAGCGGACACAAGGGATCACTCTGCCGCACGCCTCTACACGGAAACAGTTCTCCGGAAAATTCCCTGTCGACCTCAAGTCTAACCGCCGCTGTCCGATAGAGAGTAGAAAGATAGTCCACCATATCCTGCAGCACACCATACTTACGAAGCACCTTAGAAACTGCACTGTGGCTGACAGTGTCGAAAGCCTTATGAACATCTAAGGTAATAATATGCACTTGTTTACGATTCGTACGCGCGTCAAATTGTAAGGCAGACAACACTGCCACATTCTCGGCACAACCATCCGCCGCAATAAAGGCCCGTTGTCTCCTATCAAGCAGATTATGGCCAGCAAGCCGACAAGCTAGTATCTTATGAAAATGCCGCAGGATGCCGGTTGCCACAGAAATCGGCCGGTAAGATGCAGGATCCATAAGATCCAAGGTCTTTGGGATTAAAACAGTCCTAGAGTGTCGAAACCTTACAGGAATTTTCCCAGTTGCCATAAATGTATTAAATATCGCGGCATGAAGAATCGCAGGCACTCCCGCAAACCATCGACGCACAGTCATACCGTCCAGACCAGGAGCAGACGATCGGGGAAGCCTGATATTTATCACTTCGCCCTCTGTGATAGGCGACCACACATCCTGTAGATCCGCAGCAGGGGGCCCAGGGACCCGAAGCTGCGGATAATCCACCGAGCCCCTCTCTAGTACAGGCCTCCAAAACTCGAGCTGCTCCGCAAGAGTAGGATGCGGCAGCCCGTCAGCATCACCATTCAACACCTTATGAGCCGCTTTGGTCATATTCGTCCTCCAGAGCCGCTGCATGCGCCGATATTCCACTCTTCTCGCCTTTCTCTTAGACAGCACCGGAATCACGCGAGGACCACGAATAGCCCTTCCATTCGACGTCGCTGTAAGGTCCGGAAAGACACCATTCCACCAATCATCCAGCGCACCGTCAGACGACTGACCCTCACGAACGCGGCATATCGCTGTGCGAATCCATATTCCGCCATTCATCTCCGGCACAATATCGTCCATTTTGGATACCAACCAACTGGCAGCAGCCTCAGATCCGGACGACAACCTTCTCTTCATCACGCGTCCAGCAGCCGTCGCAGACGGCAACCGCAGATCTTCACGGTCGGCAGTCTCGTCAATCACCCGGGTTAGTAGCTGGTTCCTATACTTCTCTACAAGATCTTTGTACGTCTGCTTTCGTCTGATACCTTTGATCGCCTCCAGCGACCTGACTTTACCCCGCCTCTCTAATAGATAAAGATTCATAGATCTTACTCGCGGGAGCGCCCTAGCTTCATCCATGGCAAGAAATTGGACCTCCTCATCACTCCAGCGCGACTTGACACGAGCGACGCTGATCTTTTTACTCAACAGGGTGAGCCTTCCTCTTGTGTACACCCAAGCCAATCGCCGACGAGAAAGAGCGAAAACAGATTTCACACACAAAACAGTCGGAACGACCAATCTCCGAAGTAACATCCTCGACATCAAGATCCCCTACTGATGGACCAACGAAATCATCGATTTCATTGGGGGGAGTCTCCGAGGTACCTCCCCGGCTATCTCTCTCATTATTAATAGTCGTAGCACCAATGAAATATCCCCAAAGGGGAACGCAACGAAAGGGGGTGCTAACCCCAGACGTCGCACAGTAGGCGTCGTTATTTTGCTATCGCACAGTGGTGGCTGCGGCCGGATTGATGTGACCGGGAAAGGGCTCTTTGGCTCCGGCAGGTGACAAACTTCTTTTCCCGTATTTGAAGCAACTATTGACTCAACACTTTAATTATTAACTAAAAGAGAAAAAATAAAACTATATTTAATAGTGTATCATTCTAGATCCATCCGCTATTTTTCGCTGTAATATCGGGCATGCAAAAGAGTCTAAAGCCGAATGGTCCACCGCAGCAATCATTGCGCTCGCGCAATTGTGGCACTTACGTACACCGGTCCTATTGGGATATGCTCTACACTCCTGAGCAGCACTGCAGTGACCACAAACATCAGACGACGCCTGGCAACCTTTCGCAATATGGCCGAAACCAAGGCACTTAAAACACTGCAGAACGCGCAAATGGTCGGCCAAGGAGTGAAAAAGGGGTTGAGGTGAAAGCTTTTAGCTCAGGAGGGAAAGAGAGTAGTGTGACGAAAAAGAGAAAGAATAGTGAAGAGTGTTAGTAGTGTTAGTAAATATTGTTAAAGAGGGGTGATAAAGAGAGAAAGAGAAAGGGGTGGCTTTCCTAAAGGTAGAGGAAACCTGAAAAGAAAAGAAAAGATTAGTAACCACCGGTTCCGTCGCCGCTGGGCCAAAGACCTCAGAAGCGCAGGGCCCGGTGGGCGAGTATTGACAGCCCCTGTTTCTCTCTACTGCACCGAAGAACAATAGAGACAAACGAATGGAGATGGGCTGCCAGAGAATGGGGGAGTATAAAAATAGGAAGAACACAGTCACTTAAGAGCCATTCGATTAGCACCAGCACAACCACGACAATCCCGGACCCCGAGATCGACTCAGAACATCTTCCGCGCGGGCCGGGATCCGGTGGATCAATTCGGATCACCAGCACCGGCGCAAGAATCAGTAGAGAGCGTCATCCGGACGTCCATCAGAAAGTCATAGTATCACTGATGCCGGCTCATGACTGTGCGGAAAAGGGGGAAAAACTTCGCTGTGACATCACTCAGCTGACACCTACCGAATCTTACTTTCCAAAGTAGGTGCGTTTTCACGAGTACCACGAGAAGGTGGATGCACAACTTGAACGTGAGAGGCTATAGGTCCTAACGAGAGGACTGATATCGCTACGCGATTCCGCATCGCATAGCAATTCGCATCACGTTCCAACTCTGACTCTCGGACCCCAAGATCGACTCAGAACATCACCCGCGCGGACCGGGACCAACGGATCCGTGGATCACCAACACCGGCGCAAGGGTCAGTAAAGAGCGTCACCCAGACATCCTTAGGAGAGCCACGGTAACTCCTAGTAGATAGGGACAGTGGGAATCTCGTTAATCCATTCATGCGCGTCACTAATTAGATGACGAGGCATTTGGCTATTTTTTTTTCAATTATGCTTCTCCTTAAGGGGAGTATAACATAACATTATGTCTACTACAGACAGTATGCCTATCCTTGTTTCCCATGTTGGTTCCTCCCGCCGCCTTCGCCGCTCCGCTTCATCTCCGCACTGTTGTCATCTTGTTGAACTGTGGAAGGATGCCAGACCACCGATGATGACTCTTGAAGACAGGACCTTAAGCGCGTTCTTCTTCATTATTCCCAGCTAGATTAGGCTCCTCACTCCATATTCCGCGCCAGGACAGTGTGATCGATGTGAACTTGACTTCTCGAACGCCATACAGTCTCCTTACTGCATCAGACAGGTTCTCGTAATAGTCGATCTTCTTCTTGTGCGCTCCGTCAAGATCGACTTGGTCGTTCACCACCTGCGCGTCGATTACCAGCGTCGTTATACCCAGCCATGCGATAATATCGGGCTTCCTTAGTCCTTCCTCCGTCTGGATCTTGGGCTCCACCACCACCCTGTACTCCAGTTTCTCAAGATTTCGTGCTATGTAAGAGGCAACAGCATCATGCCTTTTGATTCTGGGACCATGCGTTCTGTGACATTGCTGTAGCACGTGATTTAGAGTTTGGCTACAGTTACATCCCGCTCTGCAGAGGTGTTCCTTGGGGCGTCCTCGGGATGTCCGTGACTTAGTTGGGAGTGCGTTTATCCTTAATTTACATGATTGGACAAAGTCCCTTCCAGATAGAAACCTAGTTCCTTCTTGGATCCATAGGTGTTGTTATGGAACTCGAGCGGATTCCTGCAGTCCTCGACCATCGACGCGACCATACAGTTGTCTGGCCCATCTATTGTTCACATCCACGCTATTAGATAATTGATTGTCACCATCAAGCAGTCTGGTACGGTAGACCTTAATTTCGCTTTCGAGGAATGAGCAAGGCACTCCTTCCATTCCATGCTGTGATAGAGGTAGCTTGAGCAATCGATTAAGTCGTCTTAGTGGCGCCTGCCATCCCAAAGATTGGATTCCCAATCCACCATCTCTAACGCTTGAATGTATATAAGCGTTGGGCGTATCTGTAGGCAGGGCAAACCACTGCCGCACCGCGTGCCGAGTAATTTTATCGCACTTGCGTAACATGCTGATGTTGGTATATCCCAGCTCTAACTGATGGTACAATCCAGGAATGACATTTGTTCGTAGCGCAAACAGCTTTTGCTGCGGTTTAAACGGCGCTTTTGTCAGCTTCTCCAGCATGTTTCGAAGCTTTCCTGATACATCGAGCTTAACTCTTCCCTCTGGAGTAAAGGGTACGCCCAGATAGCTCCACTCGCTCGTTCTTCGAAGAGCTGAGAGCATTCTTCCTTGACATAGAAAAACAGTATCTGCATCTATAACTGTCTTTTTCTCATGAGGAACGTTCCTTAATGATACCGTCATGCATTTGGACGCATTAACTTGTAGTCCACACTTGCTAAGAAAGGCTATAGATATATCCAGCAGTTTCTGGAGACCCATCGGCGTACTCGCAAACAACAGCATATCGTCCATAAACGCCGCTGCATTTATTACGAGTCCACCAATTCGAGCGCCTATATCTTCTGGCAACTCTTTAAGCAGTCGCTCTATCACCATATTAAAGATGATCGGCGGCATAGGGTCTCCTTGTTTGACACCACAAGTTGGCTTAATCTTTTCCGACGTCCAAGAGTCACAGCTAAGTCGCGTAACACTTCTAGAATATGCATCAGTGATATATTCGATCATAGGGGTTGGCAAGCCCATGACTTTAAGCGTCTCCTGTATTGACTTATGCGTAACCGAGTCAAATGCCTTGGCGATATCTAGAGAGGCTATAAAGAGCGGTTTGTGGCTCTTGTGGTGGTATCTCAGCATGAGATCCAAGAGAAAGACATTGTCTGAACATCTGTCTGTCGGCCTAAAAGCCCGTTGCCGTTGATCAAGCTTGATTGCTTTCGCCATACGCGAAGCAAAGATTTTATGCAGAGTTCGAATTAACACTGAGGAGACCGTGATAGGTCTAAATTCACCAGGAGTCTTTGCTTTCGATTTCTTTGGAATCAAGGTAGTTATCGATTCCAATAGATGAAGAGGCGCCTTGCCACACCACATAATGATGTTGAGGATCCTACATAGTATTCCGAGAGGAATCCTCTTGAGAAGTCGTGCAGTGAGACCATCTGGCCTTGCCGAAGTCGTGTTGGCAGGCATCGAATTCTTGATCTCACCAAGGGAGATAGGCGACCATAGTTCCTTGATCGTTGGCCTAAACTCAGTGGCGCCTGGAGATGTATCAAAACTCCCTGTCATCACAGTCTCCCGAAAGGGCACTATTACATCTTTAGGAGGGACCTGCACCTCCGTAATGTCGTCAAGCAACATGCGTATGCATTTGTTGCGATTCTTACGCCACAAGATTTGAACTCGTGCATATTCCGCTTGACGTGCTTGGCGTCTAGATAGTGCTACTCCTCTGCTATCCGAGGTGCATCGAGCTTTACGTGCCTTAAGGGGATCCAACAGTGACGAGCGAACTCCGACGGGTTAGCGCCCTCATCTAAGCGTAACTAAAATTATCGATAATACCGACCGAAATTACCGATAATATCAATAATTTTAGTTCCGCTGTTACCGATAATATTTCTGCATGTTTTATGCATATTTGAAAGAGAATTGTGTTCAATATGATGAAATCGGACAACATCGTGTATTTCTACTGCTCTATTGCCTCGCACGCATATCTAAGCGTATCTAAGCGTATAGATAACAGTATAATATAGACACGTGTCTGCCTTTATTGCATATTTGAACACAATTGCACACATTACTTAATACATACATACATACAATGGCACAATATATATATATGTCTTATAATATATAATAACGATTATATTGCTAATCTTACATAACTATCGCATCCGGTTCAAGATATTGTAAAGCAATCAGCACACGTAAATTGCCTCTGGGATATTTTTTACAATAACCAGCACACGTAAATCGCCTCTGGAATATTTTTTACAATAACCAGCACACGTAAATCGCCTCAGGAATACTTTTTACAATAACCAGCACACGTAAATCGCCTCTGGAATATTTTTTACAATAACCAGCACACGTAAATCGCCTCTGGAATATTTTTTACAATAACCAGCACACGTAAATCGCCTCTGGGATATATTTTTAACCAGAACGCTCATGCAAACCGCATCTGGTATGAAATATTTACAACCAGTTCACGAAAAGATCGCATATACATAATATATAACACACATATAGTATGCTCAGATTAGAAAGAAGCGGACAGAGAAGAATGGGCAAAGAGAAAGAGGATATGAGTGTAAATGAGCAAGTGTCAATACAAGTGCCAAAAGTAAGAAAAAAAAGGAAATAGTTGGATCTTTCTCCGTAGCAATACTTTATGCTCACTAATATTTAGCGACTGATGTGAATTATTAATCGATATATCGTTGTACAGCCATTTCCTCGCTTACTCATTTCTATTCTCTCTCTCTCTCTCTTTCTCTCTTTCTTTTATTTGCCCATGTCTGACCATTTCTTTATAACAAAAATACTATTTGAGTACTAAATATTATGTGCATCATATACATATAATGTGTATGTTCATGTATTGTAGTAATTCTAAATTCTATTTAAAGATTAATTTTATGTTACAATTTTTTTATACAAATGTCTTTATGTTGTTTTCTATTTAGGAATTGCTTTAAAGATATAATAAAAAAATAAAAAAAGAAACTTAAAATATTACATTTTTATATAATATAATATTACATTATCATACTTATATTTTTGTGTAAACTGCACGAAAAAAAAATTCAATTATATCTAGCGACATATTAGTATATAGTATACATTAAAACAATTCCTTCTAGAATTATGGTATATAAATATACTAACCTTTTGACCCTTATTCTTTTTAAAGAAAGTCTGCAGGCAAAGCGAGGCAAGCGTTTCTCATTACATTTTCGCCCCATTATATGAACACACTATAACTACACAAACACAACACTCGTTTTTTAAATTCGACGCGTTATAACGCGTTATAACGGTTGAGCACGCTTTTGCCGTTATCTCTCGTTACGCGTATGTACACAACACGCGCGACTGAGGCTGAGACTGAGTACTGCCGCGCACTGATATTATCGCATATGCCTGGCTGTGTGCGTGTGAATAGTACAGTCGCCTTATTCCCCGATACATACATACATACTTAGATACATGCATGCTACAAATATCGCGTAATAATAAAAACAAATGCGCATCTTTATAAACGAATATTCTGGAACCGAATAAAAAACTTTTCATATTGATTAAAATAAATTCGATACATAAAAACATTATTTATTAATATTTTATGACGTGTCATTTTAATCACAATAATGTAATATGTAATTAATGCATTTAAATTATTTTCGGATATATAAAATGCAAAATACAGACATTTGAAGTAGTATACAAAAGGGTATGTTCTGGGCCGGATTTTTTTTCACCACCAAAATCTACTAAAAACATCAAAATCACATATAAAATCATTCATAAAAGCAATAAAATTAAAAAAAAAATAACCATGTGCGTCCTTCGGATTTAGCATAAAGACTAAGCGTCGAAGCGCAAGCGTCCTACGGACCAAGCGTCCCTTAGTCTTTCAGACGTCCTTTCTGGCGCGTCGAAGCGCTCGGATCACATATCACTCAGTAATTAGTCATGTTTAACTGTTATCTTCGTATGGCTCAGGGAGATAACACATGCCTAGTAATCTTGAGATTGCCGGTTCGAATCCCAACAATTCAAGATTTTATTTGCCAAGTGCGGCCGGCTTGATAAATAATATGGCATGTAAAAAATAACTGAGTGGCGTTGTATGTGTGTGTCCTGGCGCCAGGAATAGGAATAGGCAAACCTTCGGTTCTTGAATGTGAAGCACCTGAAAGATTTAGTCCGTAGGACGCGTCTGAAAGACTTAGTCCGAAAGATGCATTCGACAAGAGCTATACAATTCTCTCTGTCACATCTAGGAAACTAGATATGAATTAGAAAAGAATGTATACCTCAGGGGCCCAATTAGAGTGTTAAACTTTGAATCAAGAAATAAATTAAAGTTAAATAGAACTAAAAAGAAAAAAATCAACTGACGGTATGTACTCAAAATAAAAAAAAAAATAAAAACCAGCGCTGGCGAGCACATACCATCAGGTGATTTTCCTCACAGAGGTTTTTGCATCTTTCAGCAATGTCTTAGTAGGTCACTGGCACAGTGTTAATTCACTTGTAAACCTGCTTAAGATGTTCTTTTTCTTTCAATTAATATTTTTTCCATACCTGAAACATTCCTTTTCATGTAAGTCAATCATTACGCGCACATTTTTTTTTTCAATTAATATTTTTTCCATACTGGAAACAGTTCAAATCCTCTCCTTCGAAAGAACTACATTAGCATCCTTCAGATTTAGTCCATAGGACGCGTCCCTTGGACTAAACGCCCTGCAGACTTAGCATTCTTCAGATTTAGTCTTTCAGACGTTCTTTCAGGCGCCTTTCAGGTTTTACCTGGTATTCTCATAACCAAAAGGAGACGTTTCTATATTATTATTTAAATATACTTTATCGTCGTATGCTGATAATGCTATTTTATTTGTTTTAATAGTGTAAAGTTTCAACTCTTTTGATGTAATATTGTATACAGTTTCAGTTGTGCTTTTACCTTCAAACAAACAGTTTTTATACATATCAAATTTCATTTTTTTTTATATTTGATCTTTTTATTCCTTTACATACTTTTCTCTCTTTTATTTTTGTTATAAACTTTTTAGTATTTTTGCAAAACTTTGTTTCAGTTTCGTCATATCTAAAAGCATACATTTTTTATCTTAATCCAACCCATTCTCTTAATGTTATCCCGAGATATTCATCTTTGAATAAACCAATTACTTTTTTATTTACTCGTGGCATCCAATCAATTTTATAATCACTCATATCGAAATAATGTATGTTGTTTTTTATATCCATGTAAAGATCATCTGTTTCCACATAAATAATAAATGAATCAGTATCAGTTCCTAACAATTTAGCTTTATCACCATAATTCTTCTTAAAAAAATTATAAAACTTATACATCAATAACTTTGATAACTCTAAAACAACAAACCCACCATATATGGGTTTATTTAATGTTATTTCTTTCTTTTTCCGATACACGAGAACTTTATCATCATCTATTATTTGTCTATCTTCATAATTTTTACACTTTGCAAAATTTTTATATGAATAAAATGTCGTAACCCGACCAATTTCTTAATATATTAAATAATAAAACAATAAAGTGACACAGAAAAGTGTAAGAAAGAGCTGAGTAAAGCAAAGCATTAAAATTAGAAAAGAGATCAAGGAAAGATAATTAAGAAAGAGCAAAGTAATAAAAGGATATTATTAAAATAAAAGTAAGATACGTGACTAAAGAGAAGGAAGTCACGGTCAAGTTCTCGGAAGCTGAGTAAGCAGCTGACGAGACAGACTGACAAGCGGAGCACGAGACATGCTCCGGTCAGGGACACCACACTCCTCCCCAATCAACGACCTAATTAATTAAGAGATATAATAAGCGCGAGATGCACCTCGCGAGGGAGAGAGACGACTCGAGAGAGACGACTCGCAGACTACTCGCTCGCCCAACATTATCGAAGTACCGTACGTATCGCGCCCGACTATTATAATCGCGAATAAGTGAAAGTGTATTAAATCTTGCAAAATATACTAAATTATACCTAACGTCCGGGAGTGTCTTATTTCGAGCGTGAATCCTAATCCTTTAGGCGTACAAATCCCAAAAGACCTCTTCCTTAGCGGCTAGAGGCACAACAAAAACAAGTCCACCTGACATCTGTTTCTTACCTGTTCCATTTATTTTCCATATACTGAATTATTCATGAGTTTAAAAAAGTCCTTTTCAAATCCATTTTTAGCTTCTTGTCTAAGTTTTGTGTTTAAGTCAATGTAAGGTTTCAACCAAGCTTTTTGCCTAAATAATATTACTTTTTTTATGTCTTTTAAGATTATTCCTTGATTAAGGCATTCTTGTAACATTCTATAATCAATTAAATAATTATTCTTTGATTTTAACGTGCACATAAATTTAGTGCCAGTTGGTATTTTACCTATTCCTT
>NW_027223469.1:0-30934 GCF_030449975.1 Polyergus mexicanus
AAGCAGTGGTATCAACGCAGAGTACTATTCCTTCCTTCCTTTCCTCTTTCTCTCACTCTCACTCTCTCTCTCTCTCTCTCTCTCTCTCTCTCTCTATCTGTGTCTTCCTTCCTTTTACGCACACATTCCACCATACACCATCGCATGTAGCAATCAGCTGATCGCAACATCCGATGAGCGGCGATCCGGAACAACTTTCGCTAAAGTGACGTTATTTTAAATACATATTCCTGGCGTAATTCTAAGACATTTTCTTCTTTACCAAAATTTTATTTAAAGCATAATTTTGTTATAAAATAAAATAGTTAGCGACTCATGCGTGGTAGTCACACGTCGGACGGTCAGCTGCGGCGCGTTGCGCCGCTCCTGCCTGCCTTCTGTACTCGACGCATGATTTGCTAACTATTTTTGCTTATAACTCAAAAATTACGCTTCAATTCAAATTTTGGTAAAGGAAAAATCGTCTTAGAATCGTATCAGGAATACGTCATTTTAAGGATGGAAGGTTGTTCTGAAACACCCTGTATATGTCATGTTACTATAGAAAATCAAATGTCTGTATTTCGCATTTTATATATCCGAAAATAATTTAAATGCATTAATTACATTATTGTGATTAAAATGACACGTCATAAAATATATAATAATGTTTTTATGTATCGAATTAATTGTAATCAATATGAAAATAACTTTTTATTCGGTTACAGAATATTCGTTTATAAAGATGCGCATTTGTTTTTATTATTACGCGGTATTTGTAGCATGCATGTATCTAAGTATGTATGTACGTATCGGGGAATAAATCGACTGTACTATTCACATGCACACAGCCAGGCACATGCGATAATATCAGTGCGCGGCAGTACTCAGTCTCAGTCTCAGTCGGGCGTGTTGTGTACATACGCGTAACGAGAGATAACCACAAAAGTGTGCTCAACCGTTATAACGCGTCGGATTTAAAAAACGAGTGTTGTGTTTGTGTAGTTATAGTGTGTTCATATAATGGGGCGAAAATGTAATGAGAAACGCTTGCCTTGCTTTGCCCGCAGACTTTCTTTAAAAAGAATAAGGGTCAAAAGGTTAGTATATTTATATACCTTAATTCTAGAAGGAATTGTTTTAATGTATACTATATACTAATATGTCGTTAAATATAATTGAATTTTTTTTCCGTGCAGTTTATACAAAAATATAAGTATGATAATGTAATATTATATAAAAATGTAATATTTCAAGTTTCTTTTTTTATTTTTTGATTATATCTTTAAAGCAATTCCTAAATAGAAAACAACATAAAGACATATGTATAAAAAAATTGTAACATAAAATTAATCTTTAAATAGAATTTAGAATTACTACAATACATGAACATATACATTATATGTATATGATGCACATAGTATTTAGTACTCATATAGTATTTTTGTTATAAAGAAATACACAGACATGGGCAAAAAAAAGAAAGAGAGAGAGAGAGAGAAAGAGAGAGAATAGAAATGAGTAAGCGAGGGAATGGCTGTACAACGATATATCGATTAATAATTCACATCAGTCGCTAAATATTACTGAGCATAAAGTATTGCTACGGAGAAAGATCCAACTATTTCCTTTTTTTTCTTACTTTTGGAACTTGTATAGACACTTGCTCATATCCTCTTTCTCTTTGCCCATTCTTCTCTGTCCGCCTCTTTCTGATCCGAGCATACTATATGTGTGTTATATATTATCTATATGCGATCTTTTCGTGAACTGGTTGTAAATATTTCATACCAGATATATATATATCAGGGTTGGGAAAGTTACTTTATAAAAGTAACTCGTTACCGTTACCGTTATTTTTTCTAAAAAGTAACTCGTTACCGTTACTCGTTACTAATTTTAAAAAGTAACTCGTTACCGTTACAGTTACTAAAAAGTAACGAGTCACAATTTCCGTTACTTTTTTACAATACAAACTAATAAATTATTTTGCATAAGAAAAACTTTTAAAAAATTGTAAGCAAGATTTCATTCAAGGTTTATTACAAAATAAATGATTAAATTTTATCGAAATTCTTTATTAATTTTTAATAAAATTTGTTGCTCCATAGTATCATCATTTAAATGCCCTCTTTGTGGTGTTAATACAGAGTCACCGATGCTAAACATTTTTTCTACAGATGCACTGCTTGGTAGAGCTGTATTATATTTATTAAAATTTTTTTAAGTTTTGGATAGTCGTTTAACATTTCTATATTACAATTATTTGATTTTAAAAACCGTTGCAATTCTTCTTGTTCAGATTCATTTTGTACCGTTTTTTGCTCAAAAATGAAAAAATCATCGTGATCGTCAGATTTTCCAGCTTTTGAAGAATTTTCAGTTGATCGGATTCCCAATAAATCCTCCAAGTAATTTTCAGCACGTTTTCTTTTTTCTCCGGTTAACCAGTTTAACTTAAATTTTGGATGTAAACATGCTGCTATTAATAATTCTTTTGTTTCAAATATTGTAAGAAATCTAAAATCAAATATAGTAAATTAAGCGACATTGTTTGTTTTATTGAAATTAATACTTTTGAATCAATAGTTTAAAATAAAATAATATTTTTCAATTAAATCCTTATTTAAAATTAAATAACATATATATTAATCAAATTAATAAGTTACCTTTTATTTAAACCTTGCTGAATAGCTTCAACTAATGAATGGCAATCTATAAGGTCAGATTTATTGAGATTTTCTAATTTTCGTTGCAAGGTACTTAGAACTGGTAGTAAATGGGAGCTCTGCTTTTCCGAAAAGATAAAGCTCTCATTGGATATCGCGCGTCGGGTCATCGCATTGGTCTGCAAGAGCCATAAGTTGATCAATCACATTCAAGCATTTTTACAACATAATAAGAATGCTAATTGGTCGATTTGCTTACGGCTTTACGGTTAAGATAAAAATTTTATCACGCACAATAGCAAGAATAATATCTTAAATAAATCAAAAAATTTGAAAAAAGTAACGATAAAAGTAACTATTAAATTCGTTACTCGTTACCGAAAAATATAACGAAGTTACTTTTTCCGTTACAAATAAAATTTGTAACGCCATTACCGTTACAGTTACCGAAAAAAGTAACTGTAACGGTAACGGCGTTACAAGTAACGCGTTACTTCCCAACCCTGATATATATACATATATATACCCAGATAGCAAAATGCTAGCAGCATGCGCGCAGATTGGCAGCAAATTTAATCAGCATTTCATGCCAAAACCATAGCCATCTGTGACCACATTAAGCTCAGGTTTTGTCGACAGAGCCTGCTGACAGGCAATGTGAGCAGATTGGCAGCAGAAATCGAGCAATTTCTAGACATTTATATAAAATGGTACATTTAAATGGATTTAAACATTTAAAGGGTCTCGAGTCCAAGCAGCAAAATGACAGTAAATTTTGGTCACAAAATAACCAATTAGAGTTAATCCTAAAGTTAGGTCTCATAAGATTCAAAATTGACGTCAATAGTTGATATGTCACATTCACAGGCTGTCATTTTCTGACGTTTGTATTAATAACAAAATTTATAATATTAATAATATGTATTAATATAATATATATATGAAAATTTGAATAATTAATTTATGAAATTAAATCAAAATTAAAATATTTTATTTATATGGAAGTTAATTTCTATTTTATATCTTAAATAGATATAATAACGAACGATTTTCACTTATTTGGATAATTTCTTTCCAAATAAGTGAAAATCGGATATTTATCTGTCTGATTTTCTAAAAATCAGTTAAATATCTGAATTCCCGGTACGGAAGTCGTATCAGAAATTAAATTGATAGAAATAATTACGATGTTATTAGCCGCATTTTGCAGGCATTATATACGCTCGTGACAAGAACTTGAATACGGATATAGAAAGTGAATAGTGCGCCGCATAGCTGTAAGCGAATAAACTATACTATCTCAATAAATTATATGAATGCTAAAAGCTGCAGATTCTGTTAAGCAGTGGTATCAACGCAGAGTACTGATTGCGCGCGCGCAGATCTTGCTTGATTTCTGCCGACAATCTGATGTCAAGTCATATTGGCAGATCCTGCTTGATTTCTGCTGCCAATCTGCCGTCAGATTGCGCGCGAGCAGATCCTGCTCGATTTCTGCTATCAATTTGACATCAAATTGCGTTGTGCAGATCCTGCTCGGTTTCTGCTGGCTATCTGCTATAATAATTCTATGCAAATTCTGCTCGGTTTCTGCTACTGATCTGCTGTCAAATTATGTCAGCAGGTTTTGTAATATTCCTGCTGATATTCTGTTATCATTATCTGATATAACAGACTTTGTATACAATCTGGAATCTTTCTGCTGATAAAAATTTGTAGCAGACGTTTGGCAAAATCTGTTCGAACAGACTTGGCTATCTGGGTATATATATATATATATATATATATATATATATATATATATATATAAGTCCATATAAGTAATGTGTGCAATTGTGTTCAAATATGCAATAAAGGCAACGTGTCTATGTTATACTGTTATCTATACGCTTAGATACGCTTAGATATGCGTGCGAGGCAATAGAGCAGTAGAAATACATGATGTTGTCCGATTTCATCATATTGAACACAATTCTCTTTCAAATATGCATAAAACATGCAGAAATATTATCGGTAACAGCGGAACTAAAATTATTGATATTATCGATAATTTCGGTCGGTATTATCGATAATTTTAGTTACGCTTAGATGCGCTAACCCGTTGGAGTTCGGCCGTCATTTTAGGATCCCCTTAATAGAGGCGATGAGAGCAAGGGGAGTAAGGGAGGGTCTGATTGAGAGGTGTGGGGAGGTATTGAGGGAGACGGTAAACAGGGTGAGGGTGGGGGAAAGGGAGGGGAAGGGGTTTTGGACGGTGAGGGGGTGAGACAGGGTTGCCCGTTGAGTCCATGTTTGTTTACGTTGTTGTTGGCGGACGTGGATGACGAGTTGAAGAGGGGAGGGTGGGGTGGGGTCAGGCTGGGGGGAGAGAAGGTGTACTCACTGGCATATGCGGATGACATAGTGTTGTTGGCGGAGGATAGAGAAGGAATGAAGGAAATGTTAGGAAAGTTGGAGAGAGATATATAGACAGGAAAGGTTTGGAGGTGAATGTGGCGAAGACTAAAGTAATGAGATCTAGGAAGGGAGGAGGGAGATGGAAGAAAACAAAATGGTTGTGGAAGGGAAAAGTGTTGGAGGAGGTGAGGGAGTTTAAGTATTTGGGGTATACGGTGAGGTCGAATGGAAAACAGGATGCACATGTAAGGGAAAGAGTTAGGAAGGGAGCAGCATTATTAGGTCAGGTGTGGGGGTTGGGAAAAAGGAGGGTTTGGTGGGGATTGGGGAAAAAGAGTTTGGTTGTTTGATAAGCTAGCATGGTCGGTGGTAAGTTATGGGGTGGAGGTGTGGGGTTGGAAGGAGAGGGAGAAGGTGGAAAAATTGTAGGACAGGTATTTGAAGTGGGTGTTAGGAGTGGAAAGGTATACGCCGGGATATATGGTAAGGGAAGAATTGCAGAGGGATTTGTTGAAGGGGAGGGCGGGCATGAGAGCTTGGAATTTTGAAAAGAAATTGGTGGAGGGTAAGGGGGGAGAGCTAGCTAGGAAGTGCTGGGAAGAAATGAAGAAAAGGATTAGGAAGGGAAAAGAGGCGAAGAGCTGGGAGGAGGAGAGGGGATTTATAGAGGAAAGAGGGTGGAAAATGGAAGAGATTATAGAATTGAGGAAGATGGGGCAATTAAGGGATGAGGCGGTGATTGAAAAAGAAAGAAAGTTGCAGAAAGAGGAAAGGTGGAAGAGGATATGGGGGTCGACATATAATAGGTGGTATAAGTGGGGGCCCATCTCCGTGCTGGGGGTTTACATCTCCCCCAGCGTGGGCCTCGTCCAGTTTGAGGCGTTCTTGGACGGGGTGTCGGCATGCTTCCGCCGACAGATGCCCCGTCCCATTATTGTGGCCGGGGACTTCAACGCAAAGTCAACGCGTTGGGGCTCCCGGTTCACGAACGCCAGGGGCGAGGCCCTACAGGATTGGGCGGCGGCACTCGGCCTGTGTCTTATAAACACAGGGTCGAGGAGCACCCTAGTGCGGTGGGAATCGGTCCTGGACCTTACGTGGGCCACCCCCTCCGCCGCACGAATGATAGTAAGTTGGTGGGTGGCAGAGTGCGAGACGCTCTCCGACCACCTCTATATAGAGGTGGTCCTAAATGCCACCCGCCACGGGGTGCTCAGCCGCGCCCAAGACCGGGGAGATGCCCGGCCGAGGAGATGGGCCCTCAAGAAGATGAGCCCGGACAGGCTGATCGCAGCCGTCCTTGCGGCCGACTGGCCGTGTCCCGGGGGGGAAGGGCGGGGGATTAATGAAGAAGTTGAATGGTTCCGGGGCGCGCTCAGCGACGCTTGCGACTTCGCAATGCCCCGGATCAACCCCCGCCCGCGAAGGGCGGCGTACTGGTGGAGCGAGGAGATCGCCGAACTCAGGCGAATCTCCGTCGCCGCCAGACGCCGTTTCACCCGGGCCCGGCGTCGACCCGACGCCGAGAGGACGGCAGAGGCGTATGGGGCGTTCCGTGCCGCTAGGAACGACCTCAGCGCCGCGATCAGGAGGGCCAAGGCCCGAGCATGGGACGAGCTCCTGCGCTCCTTGGACGCAGACCCATGGGGGCGCCCGTATAAGCTTGTTATGAACAAGCTGAAAGCTTGGGCGCCCCCCGCGACGGAAACTCTGGAACCCCAAGTCCTCGATAATATCCTGGGGACCCTCTTCCCATCCGAGGGTCCCCCTTTTGACGCGGGTGGTCGCCAAGACGCGACCATCCCGTGGTCGGAGGACTTGGAGGTTTCGGAGGAAGAGATGGCCGAGGTGATCCGGCGGTTGAGACTCCGGGGCAACAAGGCCCCAGGTCCCGACGGGATCCCCGGCCGGGTCTGGGTCCTGGCTTTGGCCCAACTGTCCGGGCGCCTGAGGCGGCTGTTTAACAGCTGCCTCAGGGAGGGCATATTCCCCCCAGCATGGGTGAGGGCCAGATTGGTCCTCATCCCGAAGGGGGGCAAGCCCAGCAACGCTCCTTCTGCATACAGGCCTATCTGCCTGTTGGACGAGGCGGGGAAACTCTTGGAGAGAGTGTTGGCGAACCGTCTCGTCCAACACCTGTCCCGGGGAGAGATGGACCTCCACCGAGACCAGTATGGATTCCGCGGGGGGCGATCGACCGTTGACGCGATCTTGCGCGTCCGGTCCCTCGCGGAGTCCATTATGGAGGAGGGCAGGGTGGTACTTGCGGTGTCGTTAGACATCCGCAACGCATTTAACACCCTGCCCTGGAGTATGGTGGGGAAGGCCGTGAACACCTTCGGCCTTCCCCCCTACATGGTGGAGGTCCTGAGAAGCTATTTCCGGGACAGGTGGCTGGAGTACCCCAACAACCGGGTACTCCTAAGCAGAAGGGGCGTATATTGCGGGGTTCCACAGGGGTCCGTGTTGGGCCCCACCCTGTGGAACCTCGCCTATAATAGGGTGCTGGGTATTGCCCTCCCCCCCGGCTGCAGTGTCGTCTGTTACGCCGACGACACTTTGCTGTTGGCCGGGGGAGAGAGCTGGGGGGCTGCGGTTCATATCGCCAACGTCGGGGTAGCGTGCGCTGTCCGCGCGATCCGTGGCATGGGCCTGCAGGTAGCGCCTCATAAGACCGAGGCGCTATTCATGCATAGGGGAGAGCATGGGGCTCCCCCCGCCGAGGCTCATGTCAGGGTGGGTGACGTCTCCGTCCGGGTGGGAGACAGGTTAAAATACCTTGGTCTCTACCTGGACGCGGCCTGGAGTTTTGGCGCGCACTTTGAGCTTCTGGCCCCCAGGGCGGAGTCGGTGGCACTTAGCCTCGGCCGACTCTTGCCCAATCTCGGGGGTCCGGATGGCCGGGTGCGGCGCCTATACGCGAACACCGTCCGGGCGGTGGCCCTTTACGGGTCACCGGTGTGGGCGGACGCCCTGGTGGCCAATCGGCGCGGCAGCATGCTGCTGCGCAGAGTATTTAGGAGGGTGGCCATCAGGGTAGTCCGAGGTTATAGGACGGTGTCGCACACGGCGGCCTCATTATTGGCGGGGATGCCGCCCGTCGAGCTCTACGCAGACATGTACGCACACGTTTACGCGCGTACGCGAGAGCTCGGCGGGCTCGGCGTGGTTTTGACCCCTAAGGTCAAGGCCGCCGTGAGACTCCAGGCTAGGCGACGCGCTCTGGAGAGGTGGGACGAACACCTCCAACCCCCAAGATACATCGGGGAGGCGCGTCGTCGAGGCCATCCGCCCTCATTTGATCAAGTGGGTCACACGGGCGGGTGGCGAGATGTCGTACCGTGCGACACAGGTATTTACGGGCCACGGGTGTTTCGGCTCGTACCTGTGTCGCATCGGTAAAGAGGACAGCGCACGCTGCCACCATTGTACGGGGGGGGGACGAGGACACGGCGCAGCACACGCTGGAGGTATGCCCAGCGTGGGCAGAAGAGCGCCGTGTTCTCGTCAACGTAATAGGGGATATTGACTTCTCGCTCTCGAGCATCGTAGCGGCTATGCTCGAGAGCGAGGAGTCCTGGAGGGCGGTCTCCTCCTTCTGTGAAGCAGTTATGCTCCAGAAGGAGGAGGCCGAAAGGGAGCGAGAGCGGCTTCCCGGAGAACACCCGGGGGGCCGCAATCGCGCCCGACGGGTCCCCGGGGGTGGGCCGATGGGAGCCGGGGCAGCACAAGCCTCCGGGCATCCCAGAAACCCACCCCAGCAAAGGGGGGGCGCACGCAGGGGGAGGGGACGTGGTCGCAACCGTCCCCATCGAACTCCCCCAGCGAATGCGCGGGGCCCGGACAACTCGGGGGGACGGCCGCTATTTCGTCGCTGACGTCTCACCCCGAACTGGGCCCGGTGGTCGGAACCCAGGTGGGGTACCTGGGCCCGACCACGCCCTCCCCGGGAATAACACCGGGATGGCGGCGAGAGGGGCAGTGGTCCCCCTCTCGCCAAGATAGGATGATGTCCCCATCAACAACGGGGACACTGGGGGAGACAGAAACCGCTCCCCCAACGGGCACGGCCCGTGGGCGGGGGTCTCTCTGATGTAGTGCATACGCCAGTTTCCAGAGAGGCCCCCTGAAACGCCCGAGATAGGCCACCCGGAGGGGTTTTAGTGGGTAGTCCCCGGCCGTTTGTTTAGGCCGGGGGTAGTCCCACATAACCCCGCCTCGAACCCCATCGAGGCGGGGTATGCGTAAAGGCATTTCCCCTCCGTTACAAAAAAAAAAAAAAAAGGTGGTATAAGTGGGATGAATGGGGATGGGGTGCCAGGGTATTTAAAAAAGGGATGGGAGGAAAGCAGATGGCAAAGGGTAGCAAGATTTAGACTAGGGAATGGGATGAGGGGGATACTGGAAAGGGGAAGAGGGAAGGAAATGCAGGGAGTGCGAAAGGGTGTTGGAGTCATGAGAACATGTTTGGGAGGAATGCACGGATTGGGAGAAGGACGGTGTGTGGCAAGAAAATGTGGGGATGGTATTAGGGGGGGAGGAGGAGGGAGAGAGGTGGATGAGAGAGTTGGAAGTGGGAAGGGGGGAAGGGAAGAATGAGTGGAAGAGTGAGGGAGTAGATGAGGCAGAGTGTGACGTGGTAAACGGAAACGAAGGTCCATAGGAGTAAGTAGTAGTTAAGACAGCGTAGTTGCGAGTGTGTGTGTGTTAGGTAGGTAGGTTAAGGAGTTTAGGTTAAGAATGCGAGATAGGTTAAGCGTGTATTGTATAATTAAAAGGATGTATTGCGTTGTTTTTTGTATGTTTTTTGTATGATTGTAAATGTTTTGTAACCCCAAGGGGAACAATAAAGATTATTAATAAAAACAAATGCGCATCATTATAAACGAATATTCTCTAACCAAATAAAAAAATTATTTTCATATTGATTAAAATTAATTCGATATATATAACTATTATTCATAAATACTCTACGACAAAAATTAAATTTCTAAATTTTTGCTTTAAAAAAAGTTTATTTTCTATAAATATAAGCAAGCTTATATAAATATGCAAATGTTTGGTAACATAAGAGGATCAAATATATCAAATTTACTTTTCTCATTTATATATTATTAAATATAACTATGAATAATAATAAATTGTCATAAAGATTATATGTATATATACACAGTGTCCCATTTTAAAGGACCCACTCAAATATCTCAGAAACACTGCGTTAAATCGAAAAATGTTTCAAACAAAAATTGTGTGGCTTCAAGGGGGCCATAAGATGGTGATAATGGTTTGACCTTGGAAAATCATTTGAAGGTCATGTGAAGGTCAACTTTAAAATCGTAAATGGAAACCCCCATTTTTTATTTAATATTCTTGTAGTGGACATCGAGAGCTTTCCAAAACACTATAATAAAGTATTTTTTTATTAAGTACTTTTTGAGATATTTTATATTTTAATCTGACATATTTTGATATAAAAAATTAAATACCATATCTCGTAAAATATTTAGTTTTTGATAATTTTACCGTAATACTTCTATGTACAGAATAATGAGACAAATCAATTAGTATAAAAAAAAATTGTTTTTAAGAAAATTATTTACAATGTATTTTTTTAAACAATTATTTGTTTTTTGGCACTAATTAATTTGTCTTATTGATTGTCCTATTGGTGGGCATGCGCCCACCGCATTTCTCTGCGGATCTATCGCATGTACTGCCGTTGGATAATGTCAATTTGCACGAACTGAAATATATTATTATTTAATAAATATCACACATAATGTCGCACACACATGCCAAAAACACTGAATACTACTTACTAGATTAAGGCAAAACATTTTTATTCACTGTTCTTGAAGACCGTTCGAAACTTTCTGACGAATGAAATGGGATAGACATTGTCTCGAACATTTTAGAGTAGCGGATGTATCACTTACACAGAACGCTTACCTCCTGCACATGATAAGAAGACAAAAATAAGCACGTTCCCGTGGACAATTATGTAAAGTTTTTTAACTATGAATAATGTATTATTATAATATTTAAACCACTATCGAACAGCTTTGAACAGTTATCGAACGGCTATCGAACAGCTATTGAACGGCTATCGAACGGCTATCGAACGGCTATCGAACAGCTATTGAACGGCTATCGAGCGGTTATCGAATGGCTATCGAACGGCTTTTGAACAGTTATCGAACGGCTATCGAACGATTATGGACGGCTATTGAACGGCAAAACAATTATTATAAAAATTTTATGTCTATAGATATGTAACATCTGTAGCCTGATAAGGCGGCTGACGCCGCTATTTAACGTCACGTACTGAAATTTGATACTCGCATACTGGGATAAGAAAAAAGAAAAGGGAAGAATAAAAGCGATCAAAAATATATTTTAACAATAGTTTATTCTAAGTAATATTTGGATGAATCCTTGTGATGATTCGTCCACCAATTGAATATTTTAAATACATTTTGTAAAGCGCAATTTTTTAAATATTTTTCACAGCGCATAATATTAATAACATCTAGCTCATTTAACGAAGTGATATCTTCATAGTCCACATCCAAGATCTCAATAATAACGTCGTTTCTCGCATCATCGTCAAGTATATCGGCCAGCCATTATCGTTTTTCGTGTTCTTTAACGTACAAGATAGGAGATGCTCCATCTTCCTCTTCCGTCACATTTATCACAGCTCTCGTAATCAATCGCCTAGCAAAGCTGTATGGAACGTTTCCATCCTCCCATTGAAATCCATGGTGATGTCCGATTAGCCATGAAGTTTGTCATCTCTCAGATTTTGTGAACGCACACCATGGTATGGGACTTGCAAAAAATTAGTGAGAGAGAACAAATCCGTTTCTTAGTTCCTTCACGACAAAGTTTCGCCCGACAATGAATACTTGCAAATCCACAAACGTTGGCGCGATCATGTTGATAATATTACAATACGATTGCAAGAATGATGTACGTCTGCTGACAAAATCTCAATCTTTAAATTCCGAGTTTAGATAGAGTTTAACGTTGGTCACTTTATAGTCGTCGAATGTAGTAATATCTTTTGACGCAGCATTTTTGAGGCAGCTACCTCTCAGCTGGAGAAGCCGCGATACGTGATCTTTGAGCTGCCGACTAGCTTTCACGATCCACGAATGCTTAATTGGTCGTATTATGCAATAGAGGAAATTCGATCTCAATAGCGAAAACTGATATCCAAGTATCGCCCGCTTTCTAACCAGTTATCGAATAACTAGTTATCAAACACCTTTAAACAGCTATCGAACAGCTATCGAACAGCTATCAAACGTCTATTAAACAGCTATTGAACGGCTATCGAACAGCTATCAAACTGCTTTGAACAGCTATCAAACAGCTATCGAACAGCTATCGAACGGCTATCGAACAGCTCTGAATAGCTATTGAACAGCTCTGAATAACTATTGAACAACTATTGAACAACTATCGAAACAATATCAACTACATAAAACGACAAATTAATTACTTATATAGGAATAAAGTAGATATTTTAAAAATTGTATGTCTATAGAAATGTATCATATATATTTTATAATAAAATTCTAAAGGCTCACAATGTTAAGTAACAAAAATATTATAGAGGGCTAACAGAAGCCGTGCGCAAGATAGAGGACGCAAAATAAATCAAAAGATTAAAATTATTAATTTAATATATAAACGTTTCGGTCCATCTTCGGACCATCTTCGGGCTATCATAAATATAAAAAATGTTAGAAGTCGTCCATAACTGAAAATTGATACATGATGAACAGTATGATAAATATTACAAAAAAGGATAAAAGGATAAAAACAATATATTTATATTTTAATTAAATGGCTGATGCTGCTATCTAACATCACGTACTAAAATTTAATACTCGCATACTGGGATAAAAAAGAAAAAAGGAAGAATAAAAGAAAACAAAAATATATTTGAACAATAGTTTATGTTAAATAATATTTGGATGAATCTTTAATAATTCATCCACCAATTGAATGTTTTAAACACATTTTGTAGAGCACAATTTTTTAATGTTTTTTACAGCGCTCAGTATTAATAACATCTACACGCGGGAGGACCGCGGTGAGACCAGTAGGCGAGAGGTCCGCAGAAGGGGAGGGGAACCGCAGCGAAATCGGTAGGCGAGGGGTCCGTGAGAAAGAGGAAACGCACGCGTCCGCGAGTAGGTGTAGCGCGAGCCATCTACGAGTCGTCCGCGAAAATGTGTGAGAAGGATATCATTCATAAATCGGTGCGACAAGGATAGCGTTCGTAAGACGGTGTGTATGAGAGGGACAGCGCTAGGTACAGCGTTCACGAGTACGAAAAGGATGGTGCGAGGTACAGCCGTCGCAAAACGATAGGTCTGCAAAAAGATAGTATTCGCAAGGGTATGGAGAGATAGCACGAGGCGTTCGAATGCACGTGGGAAAGAGATAGCGCGAGGTATCCACGAGTAGGAAAAAGATAGCACACAGGTATGAGAAGAATAGCGTGAGTCGTTCGCATACACATGGGAGAAGGATGGCTTTCGCATGCACGAACCACTATCGAGCAGCTATCAAACAGCTACCGAATGGCTTCTGAACAGCTTTAAAGAGCTATCGAACAGCCTTTAAACAGCTATCGAACAGCTTCGCATGTACGTTGGAGAAGCGCGAGGCATTTGCAATGTGTGAGAAAAAGATAGCGTGAAACATTCGCATGCACGTGGGAGAAGGATAGCGCTAATGGTAATCGTATGGAGTGAGTCTTGATTGAGCATGTTACCGATTGGACACGACAATACTTCCCAATCGGACACAGACCCAATCAGACACAAGCTCGGTCGGACACAGTCCCGATCGGACACAGGCTCGATCGGACACAGACCCAATTGGACACAATTCCGATCGCATACATATGGTTGCAATCGGACACAGGCCCGAACGGACACAGGCCTTATCGGACACAGACCCAATCGAACACAATTCCGATCGGACACATATAGTTGCAGTCGGACACAGGCCCGATCGGACACAGGCTCAATCGGACACAGTTATTGTGTGAATCGCCACCCGGAGGCGACGATTCATGCTACATCGCCCAAACAGGCATACGCTACTACTGTATCCACTGCCTAGCGACGTTGCCCCGAGACGGGCGATGGAAAAATCCAGCAGCGTCTGCGGGATCTTATGCGCAGAATGGACAGTTTGACCGCGCCTGCAAGCCAACCTTCCTTCCTCAGGGCCGCCTAGGCCGCCGGTCCACACACTCGTAGCGGACTCAACGACCTCTTTGCTTACCAACGCGCCCACGGGGAACCACGGGGAGGCCTGTCCATTGTATCCCGACTCGGATACACGCCCTGACCCTGTTTGGGCAGAGATTTGGGAGGAAATGTGATAAGGTTTGGATGGGTAGGGGGGGAAATGACTCGAGAGCCATTGGATAACAGGTTTTTGGAGACCTACCTATTTAACCTCTAACTTAAAATTACGCGACGCGAAGATCATTCGAATGTGCGGTTTGTCCGAGAAGATTACGGGACCGCACCTTCATGGCGGAGGAAGGTGCCTTCCTCAGCTGAACAATCTATCCTAAACAATAACTACGATTGCGATTCGAATCCCTTCAGCCAGAGGGACTCGCAACAAAAATCAGCGAATGCTGCATAGACCTCTGAGCTCGACACGAAGAAGTGTGCCGCCTCCGGCCATCGCCATTCGCTTTGTGGAACCAAATCACGCAGAACTTCCCTCTGCGCGTCAAAGAGTGGACAGTCCAATAAGAAGTGTTGAACTGTATCTATTCCACTCCCGCACACGCACACATCACTATCGACGAGACCAAGCGACTCGAGTCGCTCCCGGAAGTCTCCATGGATGAAGACCATTTTGTCTGCCACATATTTATCGCCTCTTCCCGGATACGCTCGAACGATTCTGTTGAGACGTAAATCAGTGGGCCCACTATAAAATTTCGCCTAATGAGATTATCGAGACAGAGAGCGCGCTCACAGCCTCTGTCACACTGCTCGGACGGGGGAGGCGCTGCGTGTAATGCGCGCGAGCATCACAGATTCGGTTCGATTAGCGGCCCCGGCCCCGAGGGCCAATCGGCAAGAGACTCTCCCCACCCGTGTGTGGAAATTTTCCGAGATCCGGGCAGCGTCGCAAAACACAGATCGATAAAAATCCTTCTTGTGTGATTATATAGAAGCCGAGCTTCCGAATAGAAAGGTACCGAGATTTGTTACGGGCAAGGTCGAAACCTTGCCAAATAGAGGCCGAGACCTCACACGCATAAGGATAGTGTCGACACTGTAAAATTCAAATACATACAAATTAAAGCTGCTATAAACGAAAATAGTGTGTGAATCAATTTTCACATACCTGCAACATTTGGTGCCTCCTGTGAGGTCGTTTGCGGTGCAGACGCGAACGACTATTGAACAATTAGCGACCTGAACTATAGCTGCCATCAATCAATCATTCATCAACAAGGAGAAAGGCGATCACGAATACGGAAAGACGAGCTCACGTAACGAGAAACAGGTTAACGGCAAGTACATTCCACGCATATATCAGGTTATCGATTGAGCAATTGTTCCATCCTTTACCTTTCCCGAACTACATCATGGCCGATCAAATTAAACTTCTCATTCAGAAACGAACTTCGCTAAAATCGCAAATCACTAGCATGACAAATCTTGTCGAACGGGGACGGTATGATAAGACCGCGTTAAAATTACGCATGACTCGCGTTACGGAACTTTATCATGCATACGAAGAGTTTAATGACGAGCTTATATTGCTAGATCCGAACGATCAACATAAGGACGAATTTGCGAACGTTCAAGAAAGATTTTATTCACTCGCAAGCATGGTCGAAGGTATAGTAAACTCTACCACATCAGCCGCGAACGCCGGTACTTCGAGCAACGTAACACAACCCAGCGGCTCTGGGGCAGCGGCGATTACAAAGCGGCGAGTAAAATTACCAGAAGCGTCTTTGCCTAATTTCGATGGTCGTTACGAGAATTGGTTGTCGTTTAAAAACACCTTTCTCGCCATGATAGATACACAAACGGATCTATCCGAGGTAGAAAAATTACAATATCTAAAATCGGCATTGAAAGGCGAAGCGGCTAATAAAATAAAGATTTTGTCAGTCGAAGGCTCAAATTATCTCAAGGCGTGGGAGTTGTTAAAACGTTCTTACGAAGTAAAGCGGATTTTAATTTCACGCCATCTTTCGTTGCTTTTAAACTTGCCCGTTTTAGAAAGGGAAACGACCGACGGTTTATCTAAGCTTGCTGACGACGCATAGCAGCATGTCGCGTTGGCCGCGCTGGGAGTTAACGTTGGATCCGAAATACTCGTAAACGTGCTCGAGAGTAAATTACCAAGGAATACAGCTGAAAAATGGGAAGAAACGTTAGATCGGGACGAGTTTCCAAAAATCGACGATTTATATGAATTTTTATACAGAACCGCCGTTCGCGTGTCTAAGCGGGTCCGAGAAACATCCAAACGAGATGATGACAAATTCGTACCTCCCTTTAAAAAAGGACGAATGTCTAATAAAGCATTCATAGTTGACGTAACGAATAATTGCACGGCTTGTAAAAATAAACAACATCCGTTATTCAAATGCGCTAAATTCAAACAATTAACCGTACCTAAGCGTATTGAATTCGTGAGAAATGCGATGCTTTGTTATAATTGTCTACGTTCTCATCGAGGTAAAGCTTGCAATTATACTAATTGTACTATTTGTCAAAAACGACACAATACACTTTTACATCTCCACAAAAACACGGCCGTACCGGCAACGACTAACGCGACGGAAACACAAGAAACGCAAACCGCATGACTAGAAGAGAGCGGCAATAAGGCGACGTGTCTTGCAGCGATTTCACCTACCTGTACGCCACAATTAATGACAACCGTTACGATATTTGTACAAGATGGCGATCTCAATATGATTAAGTGCCGCGCATTGTTAGATACATGCGCTACTGCCAATTTTATTTCGGAAAGACTCGCGAGACATTTGAAACTCCCTATAACCTCATGCGCACTACCGGTCGGTGCAATTAATTCTATGAATACGGTATCAAAGGGTATCATTCAAATTACCATTCAATCTCTGCACAATGAGTTTCGCAAAAATTTATTATGTTTGTCGATTCCGACAATATCAGACTTAGTTCCATCTGAGATTTTCCCGCGACATTCCATCAAAATTCCGTCTAACATTAAATTAGCCGATCCGGAGTTTCATTTACCACGTCCAATTGATTTATTAATCGGAGCCGGAACAACATTGTCACTGTTCTCAATCGGTCAAATCGATCTGTCTCAAGGAAAGCACGATTTATATTTGCAAAAAACTCGCCTCGGATGGATAGTCGCCGGCGGAATAACATCGCGGAAGTACCCGAAAAATGTAACATGCCAATTATCCAACTTGGAACAACAGATCGCTAAGTTTTGGACGATTGAAGAATTAACAACCGATACACCCAAAACTACCGAGGAACTCGAATGCGAAGCGCATTTTGCGAAAAACGTCACTCGCGATAACAGCGGCCGCTATATGGTGCGATTACCCTTTCGTACGGGTGATAAACGCCTCGGTGACTCGCGAATTGTTGCACTCAAACGTTTGAATTCTCTCGAGCGAAAACTCGATTCGGACGCGATATTAAAGACCGCTTATTCACAAACTATACAAGAATATTTAGACTTAAAACAGATGTCTCTGATAAATGATTCATTCGACGACGGGTTTTACATGCCACACCACGCAGTGATCAAATCTTCGAGCAACACTACTAAAATTCGCGTGGTATTCGACGCGTCAGCGAAATCAACTACTGGCACATCGTTGAATGATATGTTAATGGTAGGACCGACTCTTCAAGAGACGCTGTTCACGCACTTGATTTGATTCCGCACATATAGATACGTACTTACCGCGGATATAGAAAAAATGTATAGACAGATATTACTGCACGAAGATGATCGAATATATCAACGCATACTTTGGCGTCAAAACAAGCAAATAAAGACTTTCCAACTTATCTTGCCATACGAACGGTTCAAAAACTTGCCGATGATGAAGGCGACGCGTATCCTATTGCCGCCCGAGTTCTTAAAACACATTTATACGTGGACGATTTACTGACCGGTACGAATACTATCAGCGAAGCTCGTGTGTTACGGGATGACATAATTACGTTACTGTCTCGAGGCGGTTTCAACATCCGACAATGGGCGTCAAACGACGAACGTATTATCAATGATTTAACTCCCGATGCTGTGAATTCGAATCTCATATTGGATAAAGACAATTCTTTAAAAACACTAGGCATAGCGTGGCGCGCATATGACGACATGCTACATTATTCAGTACGCTCGATTGATCGCGTCGAGAGAATCACGAAACGAATTATTTTTTCAGAAGTAGCTAAGATTTTCGACCCGTTAGGCATATTAGGCCCCATCATATTACACGCAAAAAAATTAATGCAAAATTTATGGCGATGTAAATTAGATTGGGATGAATCGATTCCACCTAGTATACACACCGCGTGGACAGATTTCGCGATACAATTAGATTCACTTAAGGAATTATCTATTAATCGTCAAGTATTAAGTCCGGATTATACCGATGTTCAATTTCACGGATTCTGCGACGCGAGTAACGTGGGTTACGGTGCTTGCTTATACATTCGTTCGAATAATCGAAACAACGACGTTGTCATCTACTTTGTGCTAAATCTAGAGTCGCGCCATTAAAATCTGTGACGATACCTCGGCTCGAACTATGCGGCGCACTTCTATTAGTCAAACTATATCGCAAAGTACATCGTGCGTTAAGACTATCCCCTAACAAAACAGTATTGTGGAGCGACTCGACTATTGTACTACATTGGATCAAAACTTCATCTCACCTTTTAAAAACGTACGTGTCTCACCGCGTTGCTCAAATTCAAGAAATCATTGATTTGCAAGTTTGGCGACATATTAAATCGGAAGATAACCCGGCCGATGCGCTATGGAGGGGTCAATTACCGAACGCTTTTCTCAACAATCGGTCATGGTTCTCAGGACCGTCATGGCTGACTAACGAGGAAGACGAATGGCCCACCGGAAGCATAAAATTAAACGAAATACCAGAACTAAGAAAAAACACGTGTTTTGCGACGGTCCCTAACGATTGCGGCATCTTTGAAAAATATTCTTCATATTCACGATTATTGAGAGTTATCGCGCTGTGCCTGCGTTTCCGAATAAAGAATACATATCGCGGACAGTTGTGTATGAAAGAGATAGACGAAGCGGAAACTAGAATAATAAAAAGCATTTAAGCTTCTTATTTTTCACGCGAACGGAACGAACTTACAAATAAACGCTCAATAAAGAAGAGTAACATTGCCGCATTAAACCCGTTTATCGACGAAAATGGTATAATTCGCGTCGGCGGACGCCTCAAAATGTCAGAGTTAACTTTTACGCAAAAACATCCGATTTTACTACCAAGTCGTCATTTCTTGACGGATCTAATTATCAAGGAAACGCATGAAAAATATTATCACGCAGGCATTCAAACCACTTTATATACAATTAGGCGCAAATTCTGGCTACTCGACGGACGAAACCAGGTGCGTAAAGTTGTGCGATCATGCATACATTGCTTTCGCTATCGCGCCGACACGACCGATTATAAAATGAGTAACTTACCAAAAATTCGGGTGCGTAACGCGAGTCCTTTCGCTAATACAGGGATCGATTATTGCGGTCCGTTTTATATCAAAAAAAATATCGAAATCGAAATAAAATCAAGGTATATGTCTGTGTATTTGTATGCATGGCCGTCAAGGCTGTACATTTAGAAGTCGTGAGCGATTTAACTACCGACGGATTCCTAGCAGCTCTACGGCGTTTTATAGCGAGACGAGGTATTCCGGCACACATTTATTCAGATAACGGAACCAACTTTAGAGGAGCGAATAATCATTTAAAGGAATTATATGTTCTTTTCAACTCCGATGAACATCAGAAACGGATGAATCGATTTTCTACCGAACACCATATAACATGGCACTTTATACCTCCCATAGCCTCACATTTCGGTGGGCTATGGGAATCCACGATAAAATTATTTAAACACCATTTTAAGCGTGTAGTCGAAGAGATTCTGTTCACGTTCGAAGAACTGAATACTTTCACGGTAGAAATTGAGGGAATATTAAATTCTAGACCTATATCTTCTCTCTCCTCCGATCCTAACGATCCATTAGTCCTAACGCCTGCGCATTGCTTAATCGGTAGACCATTAATTAATATGCCTGAGCCTGATCTCTCGTCTGTCCCAGCCAACCGTTTGTCCACCTGGCAACATATAACCAAGGTAAAACAGGATTTCTGGGCATGCTGGAGCCTGGAATATCTTAATGAACTCCAAGTTCGACGTAATTGGATAAAGGACGGAGAAAAAATCGACCTCGGAACAATCGTGCTCATTAAGGAGAAGAACCTCCCGTGTACACAATGGGCCTTAGGCAAAGTAGTGGAAATCCATCCAGGCGAAGATGGAATAGTGCGAGCCGTTACCGTTAAGACTGCCATGGGAACATTAAAGCGCGCCGTGAAATATCTATGCCCGCTTCCAATCGAACGTTATACATAGAATAATAGGACAAAAACGTATGAACATCCATGTAAACAACCTTATTAATGTTACATATGTAAGGATACTTTGCGATTGATCGGTACCCTCTCAACGGGGGGAGTATGTTGCGACGTAAATCAGTGGGCCCACTATAAAATTTCGCCTAATGAGATTATCGAGACAGAGAGCGCGCTCACAGCTTCTGTCACGCTGCTCGGACGGGGGAGGCGCTGCGTGTAATGCGCGCGAGCATCACAGATTCGATTCGGTTAGCGGCCCCGGCCCCGAGGGCCAATCGGCAAGAGACTCTCCCCACCCGTGTGTGGAAATTTTCCGAGATCCGGGCAGCGTCGCATAACACAGATCGATAAAAATCCTTCTTGTGTGATTATATAGAAGCCGAGCTTCCGAATAGAAAGGTACCGAGATTTGTTACGGGCAAGTAAGTCGAAACCTTGCCAAATAGAGGCCGAGACCTCACACGCATAAGGATAGTGTCGACACTGTAAAATTCAAATACATACAAATTAAAGCTGCTATAAACGAAAACAGTGTGTGAATCAATTTTCACATACCTGCAACAGATTCCTTTTTCTATATTTCCGCGGGTATTATTACGTTTCCTATTTCCACGGTCAACCCCTTACGCGCATTATATCTCGCGTACTCTTTTAATAAAATGTCGACGGGTGTCATCCCGGCCACGACACAAAGCGATTCCCAGGACGCTGTACGGTAAGCGCCGGTTATCGAGATTAACGCTCTACGCTGCACGGCTCTAAGGATTCTAATATTACTCTCCGTACATAAATCGACCCACCCCGCGGCGGTGTACGTTACGCACGGCTGGAAGACCCCACGATATATTGTGGAGAGTGTTTTATATTTAAGACCCCACGCGGCTCTAGCTAACCTACCTAATTTCCCGAATAGCAACCCGGTTTTGCTACTTAATTTTTGGCAGTGCGACTTTACTTTCATACACCTATCTAGATGCACTCCTAAGTATCTAACCGTTTCCCTAAATCGTATTTTCGCATTGTTGACTTTTATCGTTGGCGGCCTATTTACGAAATCGACAATTCTTCTATTATTTTTCCGCTTCCTATCCGGGCGGTCTCCTCCCCGTCTACCTATCGGGTTTCTTACGATCGCGTTGCTCTTTAAGACGATTGTTTCGGTCTTTCGTTTCGATACCTGTAGCTTCGCGAATTTACACCAATCTGTTATAAGGTCTACCGCGCGTTGACCTTTTACTTCGATATCTTTCCGCGAATTACCGTTAACGTTCACTACCAAGTCATCCGCATAAGCCGCAAATAGGATGTTCAAGCCTTCCAGAAGCTTTAGAAGGTCGTCGAATATGAGGTTCCAGCAGGCCGGACCAAGAACAGAGCCCTGCGGGCACCCCCTTGTGGCCCGCTTTGAAACCTCCGAAGAACCAAAAGAGAGCTTAACCCTACGGTTGTCGAAGTAACTTTGCAGTACTCCGAAAACATTCCGCGGGCAATCTCTAGATTTTAACGCGTCTAACACAAGAGGCCACCAGACATTGTCAAAAGCCTCCGAGATGTCGAAAAGCAGCGCGATGGCATACCTCTTTTCAGAGGCAGAGACCATACGACGCAACTCCACAACCGCGTTCTCCGTCGGGAGGGTCCCGTTAGCGCACGGTGTGATAGCCCACATCCCGATAGCACACCAAAAATTTAACGTAATTCCCGATAGCCCACGTCTCTTTTGCACACGTCCCGATAGCGCACAAAGTAAACGGCGCATCATCCCGATAGCGCACAAAGTAAATTGCGCATTGTCCCGATAGCGTACGTCCCGATAGCGTACGTCCCGATAGCGCACTTCCCGATAGCGCACGTCCCGACAGCGCACGTCGCCGTATGCTATTGGGACGTGTGCTAAAAAGAGAATATGCGATTCTTTACCCAATAGGGTACGTCGCCGTGTGCTAAAGAAAAAATATGCGTTTCTTTTCCCGATAGCGCACCTCCCGAAAGCGCACGTCGCCGTGTGCTATTGGGATGTGTGCTAAAGGGAAAATATGCGTTTCTTTCCCGATAGCGCACGTTGCCGTGTGCTATTGGGACGTGTGCTAAAGAGAAAATATGCGATTATTTACCCGATAGGGCACGTTGCCGTGTGCTATTGGTACGTGTGCTAAAGAGAAAATATGCGTTCCTTATCCCGATAGCGCACGTTGTTGTGTGCTATTGGGACGTGTGCTAAAGGGAAAATATGCGATTCCTTACCCGATAGGGCATGTCGCCGTGTGCTAAAGAGAAAATATGCGTTTCTTTTTCCGATAGTGCACGTCCCGAAAGCGCACGTCGCCGTGTGCTATTGGGATGTGTGCTAAAGGGAAAATATGCGTTTCTTTCCCGATAGCGCACGTTGCCGTGTGCTATTGGGACGTGTGCTAAAGAGAAAATATGCGATTCTTTACCCGATAGGGCACGTCGCTGTGCGCTAAAGAAAAAATATGCGTTTCTTTCCCGATAGCGCACGTTGCGACTTAAGGCTGTAAGCAAATCGACCAATCACAGTTTAAACATTCTTATTACATTTAAGCCGATCACACACACTTTCCGTAACCGTAATCGTAACCGTAACGTAAGGATTCGACCAATCGCGTTGCTATGGACAGCCGAATTAAGCAACGCAATTGGTTGAATCCTTACGTTACGGTTACAATTACGATTACTGAAAGTGTGTGTGATCGGCTTTATTTATGGTTCAACTTATCCTTTTTCTTCCTGAGTCTTTTTCGCCAACGGATTGTAAGGTATGTAATTAATGTCTTTTGTTGGATTTGAAGCGTAAAGAAATAATCAACAGATAAATATTTGAGATATTCTTGTTACAATATTTCAAGATGTTTTATATTGTATTTAAAAAGCTTTTTCTAAAGAAAAGCTTTTATAGGTTAGAATTACTCTTATAAATCGCAATCATCGATCACGTTCATCCGCATACTATGTAATGAATTAATTACAAAGTTATATAGTGAGTAAACATGACAATTTATTCTACTCTTATTGAGAATTACGAAATGACATTTATACGTATTATTTTTTTGAAAACGCAAAAAATAATTAAGGGTGTTTTCCAGCATGTTACTCAGATGACACAGTGTAATACACAATATCACATTTGATTGTCTAGCAAATAAAGAAATTTAAAATTCTTTATTTGATCATATAAAGAATTTTAGCCAATATGACACTGTGTGTTACACTGTGTCATCTGTGTAACTTGCTGGGAAACACCCTAAGTGTATTGTGTAATATTAGTGAGTTCAACCAATATCTATAAATTTTTATATTTTTATCATATAAATTTTTTAATTATTGACAGCTTTTATTTACTAAAAACTTACTTAAAATAATTTTGATGTTAGTTAGTTTCTTTGACATTGTTGATAACCCAGTCAGCCAGGTCTGTTCTAACAGATATTGCCAAGTGCTTGCTACAAATTATTGTCAGCAAAAAGGCTACAAATTTGGTACTAGAGTTGTTATTACCGATTAAGCTGGCAGATTGCCGGCAAGAATCAAGCAAAGCTTGCTAACATAACTACACAGCAAATTGGCGGCAGCAACCGAGCAAAGCTTGCTGACATGACTTGACATCAGATTGTCGGCAAAAACTGAGCAGGATCTAGAGTGCGCAATCTGATGGCAAATTGGCAGCAAAAACCGAATAAAATCTGCAGCTTATTACAAAGTATTATAAAATAGTTCAGTCGCTTATCGCTATGCGGCGCGTTATTCATTATCTATACCCGTATTCAAATTCTTGTCATGAGTGTATATAAAGCCTACAAAATGCTAATAATATTATAATATATATATTTCTATCAGTTCAATTTTTGACATAATTCTTATACAGGAAATTCAGATATTGAATTGATTTTTGGCAAATCGGACAGATAATTGTTCGATTTTCACTTATTCAAACAATTTCTGTCCAAAAAGATCTTTAATTTTATAAATTAAGTTATTTGAATTTATCTATATGTTTTAACATATTAATATATGATTTTATATAATGTCTAATTATCTAATGGTCATTTTATGACCAAAACTTATCATCATTTTGTTACTTAGGGTTAAGGCTTTAAATCTATTTAAATATATACTTTTATATGAATGGCCAAAAGCTGCAGAATTTGTTCGGTTTTTGCTGACAATCTGCTATCAGATTGTCTTGCGCAGATCTTGGTCGATTTTTGCCATCAATTTGACGTCAAATCATGTCAAGCTTTGCTCGGTTTTTGCCGTCAATTTGCTGTCAGATTATGTCAACAAACTTTGTCACCAAAACACAAGCTTAATGCGGACACAGATGGCACTGGATTTGTTACCAAGTTTTGAGCGAATTTGATGCCAATTTGGCAACAATTTGTTATCAAATTGCTTACTGGGAAGTTAAGTCAAATAATTGTTAAATTCATTTATTTAGTTATCAATTAAATAAGTTTATGCATATTTGATTATAAATATACAAGTATCCAATATGTTTGAGACAATTTTATTCTACTTCTTCAATTTATTTTTATGCAAGAAATTATTCTGTCCAGCATATTATCTGTCCAATTCCATACTAAAAAAATAGCAAATCTTAATAACTCTAACTTTTAATATGTTATTGTATATATTGTATTATATTTGAGTAGATTTTAATATTTTATTTTATAGATGGAAATTGTAAACGGATAAAAAGAGGGAACTATTAAATATATATATGAAGGTTATACATACCATTTAGATAAGCGTAATAATGTTTTATGTTGTGCTAATCGAAAATTGACCAAATGCACAGCTTGTTTAATCAAAAATAATGATAATTTTATTATCAAACATTCACATAATCATTATCATAATTTTCAGCTTACTGATATTATCAAATTAAAAGAAGATATGAAAGATATGTCAAAAGAAACTGATTTGAAACCAAAAGAAATATTTGACTTTCTTTGTCGAAGGTAACATTTTTATTATGGTAAGTAATTAAGAGCTATATAAGTAATATACATTTTTATTTACAGTAATCCACTTGTGGGTTCATGCATCACATATTCATCTATGAGAACAATTCTGTATCGAATAAGAAATAGCTGCTTTCCTCCTATACCGAATTCTATGGAGGAATTAAAAGATAGTTTGCTAAATTACGAGGCAGTAAAAGAAATATATAAAGGATATGCCATATCTACTAATAACGAAATAGCTATTATTTTTAGTACTGATATTTTATTAGTTGCATTAGCAGCATCTACAGAGATATATGTGGATGGAACATTTTCTGTAAGCATTGTTCTTGCACACATCTATACATCTATATGTATATAATATATGTATTGTACATATATATCTTTAATTATATAGATATATTATTAATTATATATTATTACTTTGTAGGCTGTTCCACGATTTCCACATGTTGCACAAATATATACTATACATATTCGATACATGGAAACAGTAAGTTGAGCATAATGAAAGAAATATTTCTAATTATTTACTTTTTATCACAGATTTATGCAATAATAATATATATTTTTTTAGAACATTGCTGCAGTATATGTTTTATGCGAAAAACGTACTAAATCAATGTATAATGCTATTTGGAAGAAGATTAAAGAATTAGCTCCTGATTTTCAAAAAAATCTACATTTTATTATGTCAGATTACGAAGCAGCAGCAATCTCATCAATGAATGAAAATTTTCCTCAATCGAAAATTCATGGCTGTTGGTTTCATTTCAACCAGATATATTTTATATTAATGTTCTTAATAATAAATAAATGGTGTTGCAATTGCAATGCCTTATGTAAAATAGATTTTTAATATTATATCTATTTGTAATATAGGCTATTCTGCGCAAATGGCGTAATTTAGGTCTAACGCAAGCTCCAACAGACTTACTAAGCACTGCAATGAACATACTTTTATTACCGGCTAATTTATTTCCAAACGCCTATATAATTATGCAAGATATTGCTAATTCTATATCTTTTCAATATCCTAATATAATAAAGTTTTTAAAATATATGACTGATACGTGGTTACCAATAGCAGAGAAAGTTAGCACTTTTGGTTGTCCTGTAAGAACAAACAATGCTGTAGAAAGTTTCAACAATATAGCTGCACAGAAACTTCGAAAACCACATTCAAATATATGGGTATTTTTAGTTAATTATAACTTAATATAAAATTTATTTTTAAAAAATTATATAAGCATAACGTTGCTGCACTATACTCTTATATAAATATTAATACAAAGGCATATACTTATATTTTGTTGTACATTTTGTAATATTATTTTATCTAGATTTTATCTTAAGATTTATATCTTTCATTTTACTAATTTAATCTGATATAAAAATATTAGATTTACCAATCGAATTTTAGAAACAAAATATAATAAAAAATTGTAATTTTACATATTATTTTAATTATTTTTGTACAAATACATTACTGATTTGAATCCCTGGATGTCTTTTGGATTTCCAGAGGACATATACATGTGCAATTAATTGTTAACATTAATTTCATTTAATATTAATAATTGAATTTGATGCGCACATTTTCATATATCCAAAATTATTATTTATTTAATATTTCATGAGAAATGTTACTGTTCGCAACATTCCAAAAACTTTACAAACAATAGTATTCAACCGCTAGTTCGTTGGTTTACCGCTATGCGACACGCAAACTCGTATTTGAGATTTAGTCATGAGAATTATATAAAGCTTGCAAAGAGCAACTAACAGGAAATTACAAATGTAATTATTTTCTATCAGTTCAATTTCTGATTCAATTCCAACATAGGGAATTCAGATATTGGATTGTTTAGAAAATATTACACAACTCAAACCCGGGAGCCAAACCTAAAATATTCATGTACAGCACGAAAGCTTCAAATATTAAAGAACGGTGAACTATTTTTGATATTAGATTTTTAATATTGGCAGTAAATAACAAAACATAATTTTAATTTATATTTAAATTTTAAAATTTGCTCCTTGAAACATACGAAAAATATCCCTAACATATCCTATAAAAATCCTTAGGATGTTCCACAGGATCTCCCTGGATTCTCCAGAGGTTAATATACGGTTATCATTTACTCTTCCTCAGGACATCCAGAGGAGATCTGAGGATTACAATGGGATATCCTGAGGATATCCTACATGTATGTTCTGGATGCCCTTTGGACGTCCTAAGGACATCCTTGTGCTGTCTGGGTACTATTAAAGCTTACTGTTTGAAAACAACGTATATGTATTGTATAGAGCTGTGCTACTTTAGGAATTCTTGGAAGAACCTATAAGTATAAATAAAAAGGATATTTATATTATTGTTGAAAGTGCAAATACATATAAAAAACAATACTTACAGAAAATGTGCCATCTAAAAACATTTCTGTAGAAGAAGCTAATTCTTTTAATAGCCTATCTGTACTAAATATAAGGGCTATTTCATCATTTGCTGATGTTGCTTTACCTTTATATATATTTTTTAAAGGTTCATAGGTTTCAAGCTGTGTTTGTAAACTTAAGAAACTTATTGGTAAAGGTGGTCGACGTTTTATTTTCTCACGATAAAGAGGCGATCTCATTGTATTATATGTTAATGATACAGCTGCTGTCGGATAATTTCGAGATACACGATCAAAAATATCTTTGTTGTTCATATTTTCATTTTTACACGTTTCTTTCATTTCTCTTTTCATTTTTAATGTTTCTGTTGCAGTTATTTCTGGTGGATGATCATGTTCAAATATTAAAGTATATGTTTCACCTTCTTGTTGAAGTCTTCCTTGACATTTAAAATTATGTCTTTTGCTGCAGGGATAGATATATCGATGTTTATCTTGATGATAAATATATCCATCAAATACATGTAAAGAAAATGAGTTTCTTTAAGTTGAATTTTGCCGCGCACTTCTGGGCGCGGGTAAAGTAGAGACCATGCTGTACAGTGGAGAAAGAGGGGGAAAGAAAAGGAGAGTGAACGGAAACTGAGGCGAGAGAGGTTACCTGATAGAAAAACGATTAAGAGTTAAACAGAAAGGATTTACTATAAAAAAATAAACTTCAATTGTCGTTTCTTTGTTTTACAGGTAAGAATATGGATGTAAATAATGTAAATAGGAGTGCAAACAATAAACAAAAACTTTGTTTTACAGAGCAACGCAATCTGTTCGTCATTATAGTCAATCCCTAACCAAAAAAAAGAGATAGAATACGAATACCATTATATACATATAAATAGCTGTCTGCCTTTTTATCAGAAAATTTTTCCATCTACAAAGATATATTTATACATATAAATAACAATTAAATCATTAAATGAAAATTAGTTGATTATATGTATGTGCATTGTTATAGAAGTTGCTACAAAGAATGCATCAAATATATTAGGTTATAAGAAATTATTAAAAAACATTTTACATGTCATACAATAAAATATATCAATAATAAAAAAATTTATAAAAATTAAATAAACTCGTCAATATTATAGATACATGTAATTACTTTGCGTGCTTGCAAAAAAGGAACAGTAGCGTAAAAATCTAAATACAATATAAAACATTTTAAAATGCTGTATCAAGAATATCTTTCAAAACAATTATCTGTTTATTATTTCTTTATGCTTCAAATCTAGCGAAAAATATTAATTACATACTTTGCATCCGTCGGCGAGAAAGACTCAGGGAGAAAAAGGATAAAGTGGGGAGCATACACTTTTGCATCAGTGATGCCAGAAACAGGTCCCGCGGCTCACGGCTCAGCAATGGAGGGGATAACGCACACAAGCGCGAACCACGTACATGTGCGCTCTGCGCTTCGGCTAGCTTCGGAAAGTAGAGAAGAACAGACATATGTTTCCGTCTTCTTCTCATTTTCTATCGAGCTGGCAACGATGGTTGCGTTCCGATATTCACTGCCAGTACTGAAAATCTATAGTCTACGTCACGTACACTATAGATTTTCAGTACTGGCAGTGAATATTGGAACGCAGCCGAAAGCGATGTTGATTGCTTGGCTTATTACATACGATAGCGTTAAATGTTTTTCTGATTCGTGAACTTTTTATTATGCATATATGTATATATATATATATATATATATATATATATATATATACAGGGTGACCCATTTTAACTTAGGCAGCCAAATAACTCGAAAAATAAGCACACTACGAAAAAATGTTTAGAATCAAAATTTTGTCATTTCGAGGGGGACGTACAATGACGTTAAAATGAGCCCCCCCACCCCTTCCCCTGGGCGGTGAGGGGGGGCAAGTTTGAAATCTTAAATGGGAACCCCTATTTTTTATTGCATATTCGGAATCTTTGGCTAAAAACACATACAATTTGTCTGAAACATTTTTCTCGATTCATGATAGATGGCGCTGTAATCGACGAAATTCAATTTCTTCGATTTCTCTTACTGAGAACCCATGCTTACGATTCTGCAATAAATTAACAATAAAAATACCACGTTTTCATTGTTAATACTCGAAATTAGTCTTAAAACAAACTTCTCATTATTTTTTATTACTCATTAATTACTTCTCAAGAAACTGCTTGATTGATCGTAACAATCTATGTGCCGTAGTTTGAGGGATTCCCAGTTCTCGTTCTATTTGACGGGTACTAATATGGGGATTTTGATGAACCATAGCCAAAACTGCGAGCAATCTAGGGTCATTATTATTATGAAGTCTATTCCTTCGCCTTTCGCGATGAAGTGGATTATTACGAGATCTCCTTTCAATGTTTATAATTTGTTGATCAGTAGGATGGCGGCGATTTGGGAATCGCTCCGCATAAGTACGGGCAGTAAGTCTGTAATTTCTACCACATTCGCCAAAGGTTATAAGAATATCGACTACTTCTGTAGGCGTATAATTTGCCATTTTACCAGAATTTTATCAGAGTACAAATGTTAAAAAAATACATAAACACTTGTGACTTTGGCACTAAATGGACAAAATTTTGGAGGGATACTTAGAGGAACTGCATCAGATGGAAAGTCCAAAATGTCTCGGTACTTTGCACCATTCAAGTTGCCTAAAGGGCAGGTTACGCTAAAAGCAGTTTCTTGAGAAGTAATTAATGAGTAATAAAAAATAATGAGAAGTTTGAGTACTCTGCGTTGATACCACTGCTT
>NW_027223470.1:0-30910 GCF_030449975.1 Polyergus mexicanus
AAGTATTTATAAAATATTATCGTAACCGATTTAGCAAGTAACAATCATGATCAGCTGAATACGCAAGAAGATCGCAAATTATAAACGTAATGTCATTATGTGGCGGTGCTATTCAAGGTCATACTAATATTATTATATAATGTGCCACTTAGAGCTCTACAACTTTTGCATGAAACATTTTTCACGAAAATGTGTTGTTTCCTCAAAAAACGGCTGATACGACGCTCTGTTACACCCTGTATATTATTACTTATTGTTAGATATACTATGTATATGCAAACAATTATCGTTTTTATCTCGTTTACATCTCGTACCTCATTGTTATCAAAGGGTAGTTCACACAATCGTATAGAAATATTTCAAATGTTTGTGAGGAGAAATCATATAAGGTAAGTGATACGGTTTCGTTGTGTGTATTGCACTGCATATTATATATTGCTGATTCGAGTCGCGCAAAATGAGAATTAAAAATAAAAATAAGATAAGATAAAATAATAAAGATTAAGACTTGAATAATAAAGATTAAGATGCATCATTTCGTGATCGAATCTTGTGTCGAGAAGAAGTAAAAACAATTATATAATATTCTGCTTTAAAAAAAAAGTTATTCTAAAACATCTTTTTTAAAGCATCTATTCTTCTCCTCTCTCTTTTTCTCGGTTATTTTATTATATTTAGTTATACTATATTTATATATAAAGCACGATAAATTATGATTTATAATTAGTAGTAAAGCGCAGCGATATTTGCTAAAAGTGACAAACATTTTGGCAAAGCATTATTGTTTGCTCCAACGTAACAAACAGTAAGTACCGAAATCTTGCATTTTTTCAGTATCATTTAGATAAAATTCGTGGTTTTGCTTTTTATTTTTTTCAAGACACAAAGTAATTCGTGCAAAATTAAAATGTAATAATTTAATAATGAAACTTATGTAACAAAATACGGGCGGATACTTAATTTTGCAAATTATAATTCTTTGAAACTCGGTTATATACATATATTTCAATTAAACAGTAATGATGGAGCGCTTATACGCAAATGTACGTTTAATCAAAAATTTGAAATTCAATATTGCTTTAATATTTTGTGAACACGTATATATATATCATATCTTTAAATTATTGTTAAACAAACTGAAAATCATGCAAATTAGAAACTTGCGCATTACTTCCTCATTATTTTATTTTATCTCACAAAACTTAAGTTCCTTAAAGTAAGCGGGTTTTTCAATTTTTACTTCCCCATAGAGGAAACTTTGTGAGCGAAATAAAAAGATATAGAAGATAAAGAAGCAATATGCTATTTTCTAATTTACATACTTTTTTATTTTTATATAATTATAAATTATACATTTACATTGTAGATTATAGATTTTCAGAAATATAAAAACTCATTTAAGAAAAACTTAATTAATTTTATTATAAGAAAAGATAACACACAAGAAACATTGATAAACAGTTTAAAAGAACGGAGCTGTCAGTAATGCATTTTAATGACTTGATAACTGTTTCAATACTAATATTCCGTTGTTGACCAAAACATTTTTGCACGTGCTGGAAATTATCTTCACTTTCAGCGTTTTTGATGATACTCTATTTATGTAAAAAAATTTAACCCGATATCTCAGAATTTGCGAAAATTATTTCCGAGTATAATTCGTATACAAACATTTTTCAAAAAATTCAAAATTTTATAAAAAATGGACTCTTTCACTAATGCTGACTCTATCACCAAATTCATAACCAACCATCCTTTTATAATAATCTATTCATATAAAAAAATTTGATCAGATATCTCAAAAATTGCGGAAGTTAGAGTTGTACAAACATCCCGTACATACATACATACACAGATACATACATTTTCTAGAAATATAATTTTTTGACGTTTTGGAACATTTTGAACACATTGGCATAAAAAAATTCGAAAAAATATTTTGTCACAAAAACAAAGCTTCCTCTATGAGGAAGCAAAAAAGAATAATTATACGTTTTAAACCGCAAAACTTTTTCAAGATCTCAATGAAATACGGTAGAAAAATAAAATATAAATAATTTATTGCATGAATATAAATAATTTATTTCGTGAATCTTTCGATTAATGAACACAGATTCCAAATTTGGACGAGTTACATAGAAATAATCGAGAAATGTTTTGCCGACGAAATATTCTCAACCACATTAATTTTATACTCAATTTTCATCGATGATATATATTTATATACACATTATATTCCATCTTCTTTAATAAAGTATCATTATATAATTTTCTGAATTAATAAAGATAATAATGATATAAACATCGTGTCAATAAAATATTTGTCAATGTGTGAGTGTAAAATTCAATCTTACAAAGTATTTATAATAATTTATGAATTACATATTTGGTAACTTGGGCTGTTTAATATATTTACAGGCTACAAAAATGGACTTAATCTTTTTGATATTGTGCGCCTTGTTCGTAGTTTTAATAATTCCCGCAATTATATCGATAGTACATCATCAATACGTTCTTCGACAAAAGCTCAAAAATATTTCTCAGATCGGTAGATTTCCTTTTAGCATGGCATTTAAATTAATGAAGCAAACGGACTATGGTAAAAATCTTATACATAAGATATTGTTATTATATGCTTTTACAAATATTGTTTATATATTTTTAGTAAAAAGTTTAAAGGAATTAATAAATGAAAAAAAATTGTCATTTACTGTAAATCAGTATAATAATTAGTAAATTTTGTCACAAAAACAAAGTAATACTAAATATCTAATTATGTACTTATCGTAGAACGCAAACAATGGCTTGAGCAATATATGTTTCATTCTAAAGAAGGTATTTTTATAATTAGGGTTGGCATGAAACCGTTCATTAATATCTATAAACCCGAATTTTTAGAGGTAAGAATGAAAAGAATCTTACTAATAGTATAACAAAATCTTATAGTAAAGTATCGGTTATATTTTTTGCGATGTAAATGTGTGTGTATAAATAGTAATTTAATATCGTAAGAAAACAAAACTTTTTTTCAATAGTTAGAGTAAACTTTCATAAACATATCATTATCAATTATTAAAATGTTTTTTGATCTAATAGAGAAAAAGAATTTTAATCAGTAATACAATTGTTGTTATTGCATATATGAAAAATATGTCCATATTTTGCTATTATAATGAATTATTTAATATTATAACAAAATAAAGAAACAAATTTAATATTAAAAATTAAATATGACAAATTTAACAAATAAAAATTTTATTAAATTCAAAATTTGTTAAATTTAACGAATTTAACAAGTTTAATGTTACAACAAAACTTCTTTTTTTTCGGTGAAATAGAACAATTTTTGCTGATTCAATTTATTTAAAAATACAAATTTATTGTTAAAGTAAAATAATTTATAATTATTAATAAGTGCTTTTAGCTGTTCATTGTTTTGGTGATTGTAAAATAAACAATAATTTATTATTTTAGAAAACAATATTATTTGTGTGTGTTGTATCGTATCGAATTTGTACGTGCGCAGATAGTGTCGGTACATCTTACTGTTTATTTGAAAAGACTCTCTTGTTTGATGATTATTTGAATATGTTTATTTGAAAAGATAATTCGCTTGATGATCTTTGCATCTTATATAGGAAGAAAAATATGCAGACTTAGCGGATGATATTTCACATCGCGGAAGTAAATTTAGATCTATAATATTGACAATGAAAAAAAGATTTGGTTGAACAATTAATTTTTTTGTTGAAAATAATTTTGATAAATTATGACGCGATAATCACGAAATGCGCGAATATCTCGAAAATCATCCGATGGTGGAAACATCTCCGCTCGATCCTCGCGATGCATTTTTCGGCAGCCGCACGGGAAATATCGTGACTCGTTATGAGGTTACGGGTACGGAGAAAATACGATACGTGGACGTGTGCTCTTTGTACCCTCTTTGTTCCCAATCGACCATCCGGATATTTACGTCGGCGAGGAATGTTCCGTAATAATCAGAAGGGCACCGAATTATAATTTCGATACGATTGAAGGGCTCATACGTTGCAGAGTACTCCCACCACGCGACCTATTTCATCCGGTACTCCCATATCGTGTGCAGGGAAAATTGCTTTTTGCTTTATGCCGTAGTTGTTGTGAAACATTTTCGCAGGTGCCCTGTACACATGACGATGCTCGTGAACGCGAATTCGAGGGTACGTGGGTGACCTGTGAATTACGCAAGGCCAACGGAAAGAGTTATCTCGTGACAGCTGTAAGCGAGATTTGGCAATATAAAGTTAGCCAATTCGATCATACGACACGTCAAGGTGGATTGTTCACCGAATATCTAAATACATTCTTGCAGCTTAAACAAGAAGCCAGTGGATGGCTGTGTGAATGCGGGAAAACGACGACGATGCTAAAGAACGATATCTGAGGGAGTACGAGAAAACCGAAGGTATCGTTCTTGATAAACGTAACGTCACTCGGAATCCCGGTTTACGTTCTGTCGCGAAGCTGTGCTTAAATTCTTTTTGGGGAAAATTCGGCCAGCGATCCAATTTACCAAATACCGAAGTCGTGAGAACGCCTCAGCGTTTTGCGACATTGATGATGAGTGCTGAGCACGAGATAACCGGCATATTACCCGTAAACGATGAGGTAATATATCTTTCGTGGCGATTGCGACAAGACGCTGTCATTCCCTCACCGATAACGAATGTTGTAATAGCTGCATATGCGACGGCGCAGACGCGTTTAAAATTATATTCTTATTTAGAGCGATTAGATCGTCGCGTTTTGTATTATGATACGGATTCATGTATTTACGTGGGCAGCGGTGACCCGAACGTATGAACCACGTACGGGAAATTTTCTAGGCGATATGACGGACGAGCTTGAAAGTTACGGCCGCGGTAGCTATATCGAGACGTTCGTATCTGGTGGCCCTAAATTTTATGCGTACATTGTTTGTGCACCGGACGGACGAACACACGAATGCTGCAAAGTGAAGGGCATAACCTTAAATTTTGAAAACTCTCAACTAATCAATTTTCTTAGTATTAGAAATTTGATGTTAGCTAAAGAAAGGGTATGGGAAAATGAAGAAAATGAGGAAGAATCGGCTGGAACTTCGATAAACTTACGGTTTAGAGCAATTTGGCGTACTGTGTTTCATGAGCTGGTAACACGCTATGAAACTGAAGTATGTGCTCCTGTATTGATGAAACGTAAATTTATCAATAGTCATTGTTCGTTACCATACGTCTATGTAGCAGAACGATAATTTTTCTTCTCTGTTTTCTCAACTCTCGTTTTTAAAGTTGCAATATAACGAATTCGCGTATTTTCCCTCGTGCTAAGAGATAATCTTTTTTGCTACGCAATATAGTTATATTTAATTGTAAATAAGAATTTTTATTGTACAAATATTTTTATGTAAAATAATTTTTTATTGTACAAAGCATAATATTCTTATGTAAGAAATATAAATAAATATAAATAAAACTGTTTTTAAAATAATGCTACGTAAAAACATTTTCTCTTTTCCTATCCTTTCTTCCCGACGTCTCTGTGACGTCATAGTCTCCGTCCTAAGACTCCGTGTCAAACAGTCTCAGGTACCCGTATTTCATGACCCTTTCTATCCTCTCCAGCGATGACGTTACCGAACGTCTACCTGCCTAGTGCACCTCGGTCGCCCGGTCAACCCTACCCGTACATGTACGCACGTGTTCAGCCCCGACGTATCAGTTACTTTATTCTAGCAGTACCTTATCCGATTTTGTATTTTTACAAAGAAGTCGGAGGAGAGGATGAAATATACCGTACATTTCTCGGTTTTTCCGTAGGGGTGGTGAAATGCGGAGATGCGTATACTGCACGATATCTCCATCCTCGGTAGTCGCCATCTTGCCGATTCTTACACACGTGTTATTTTGCCGCGTTTTTCCCTCTCACTCAGAAACATGCTCCTCATCCAATCAAACTGCCGGCAACTATAGGGAAGCCAATCAGAGCGTGGGGTCACCTATGCCGGAGGACTACTCTCTACAAATACTACATAAGAGAACGAAAAAGAATTGGCTGGAACTTCGATAAATCTACGTTTTAGAGCAATTCGTCGCACCGCGTTTCATGAGATCGTAACACGAGACGAAACTAAAGTATGCGAGCCTGTATTACTAAAACGTAGGTTTATCGATAGTCATTGTTCGTTACCATACGGGTATATAATAGAACGCTAATCTTTCTCGACTCTCGTTTTTATCGATGTATATAGTAGCGAATTTACATGTTTTCCGTCACATAAGAAATTTTGTACATTGCGAAATTATTATTTACATTTAAACATAAGTATAATATTTAATAAAAAATTTTTATTTTAAATCGCTTATATAAAAACATTTACTATTTTCCTATCCTTTCTCTCCTCGTCTAAGCGCCGTCATGAAGCTCTAAAACCTTCGTAATCGCTACCTGCACAGACTTGCTTTTTACGACCCCTTCTATTCTCGTGACGTCACCATTCTCGGCGGCCGCCATCTTGCCGATTCTTACACACGTGTTATTTTGCCGCGTTTTTCCCTCTCACTCAGAAACAATGCTCCTCATCCAATCAAACTGCCGGCCACTATAGTTAAGCCAATCAGAGCGCTGGGTCCCCTATGTCGGAGGGCTACTCTCTACAAATACTACATCTAAGCCTTATTCTAATAAGATTTCAGCTAGCCCAGCATACTAGGACCCTGTCTGGAAACGCGGAGGACCCAGGTTCGAGCCCGAGCATGTTCACGCGTCCGAAAAAAAATAAAAAATAAAAAATAAAAAATTTAAAGGGAAAATTGCCTCGTAGACGTCCACGAGTCCCCTCCACTCTTTTTTTCCACAGACACCCTTAGGGGGGAGGGCCCCAGACAGGCACAGCAGGGGGTCGGCGCCAGTGGCCGAGGAGTGGGGGTTTGTTGTGTCTCACTATAGTGGCCCCTATACTACTTTAGTATTTTTTTTTTTTACTTTACGTAATATACTAGTAGTGCATTTTGAATTTTCAAAAGTTATTTCTAAAAATGTACAATAAATCATACAAAAGTATTCGCGTATATCTTTTTATATAAATTTTTTGATTAAAATGAATATAGGGGGGATGTTGGGTAAAAGCGAGTACGCGGTTCAAACCGGGTATCCCTGTGTTTTTTTCGTAATAATGGCTGCTATCTATGGCTGACTTGTGTTATTGATTGTAGATTGACGCTATCATTATTTTAAAACAAACCGAGCCCTTATGCACATGATATTTCTTTTTTAATAAAAGTTCAAAGTTCTTAAATCCCCAAAAATCGATATCGAAGCAAGAATCGAATTGTCGTGCACGTTTTAGAGCGTCTGTTTCAGTAAGTGTGGCATTGGATTCTGTACATATTAGAAAGTATATCATATTAGTTTTGATCGGCATTTTGTACGCCAAAATATACAACTACTGTATTTGTTACTTTTCTTGTGGTGGGGCAAAACCGGGTACTTATACAGGGTATCCCATTTTAAAGGACCCACTCAAATATCTCAGAAACACTGCGTTAAATCGAAAAATGTTTCAAACAAAAGTTGTGCGGCTTCAAGGAGGCCATAAGCTGGTGACAATAATTTGACCTTGGAAAACCATTTGAAGGTCATGTAAAGGTCAACTTTAAAATCTTAAATAGAAACTCTCATTTTTTTATTTAGTATTCTTGTAGCTTGCCTCGAGAGCTTTCCAAAACTCTATAATAAACTATTCTTTTATTCAGTACTTTTTGAGTTATTTTATATTTTAATCTGACATATTTTGATATAAAAAATAAAATATTTTGTAAAATATTCAGTCTTCAATAATCTTACCGTAATACTTTTATGTACAGAATAATGAGACAAATCAATTAGTGCCCAAAAAAAAAATTATTATTTAAAAAAATACATTATAAATAATTTTGTTAAAAACAATTATTTTTTTATACTAATTGATTTGTCTCGTTATTCTGCACATAAAAGTATTACGGTAAGATTATCGAAAAATAAATATTTTACGAGATATTTAATTTTTTATATCAAAATATGTCAGATTAAAATATAAAATAACTCAAAAAGTACTTAACGAAAAAATACTTTATTATAGTGTTTTGGAAATCTCTCGAGATAAGCTACAAGAATACTAAATAAAAAATGGGGATTTTCGCTCAAGATTTTAAAGTTGACCTTCACATGACCTTTAAATGATTTTCCAAGGTCAAATAATTGTCACCATCTTATGGCCGTCTTGAAGTCACACAACTTTTGTTTGAAACATTTTTCGATTTAACGCAGTGTTTCTGAGATATTTGAGCGGGTCCTTTAAAATGGGACACCCTGTATATGTCATATAATGAAAAGAGGAAGAACTGTTATCCTGACCTTGCGTCTCTACAAAAAGCAGTTGAAAACGAAAACTAACGTTCGGAAAAAGAAATCAGTAAAGAATAGCTTTTTGAGACCCCTAAAGTTAAAAAGTTAAATAAGGGATCCCCGCAGCAATATTGAACAGGTGGATATTTGTGTTTGTGATTTTTATCAATAGAATATATCTTTATATTGATTTTGATAAAAATAAATCTAGATTTTGTAATTACACGATGTTTAGCATATTTTCAAATAGATACCCGGTTTGACCCTACCGGTAGGACAAAACCGGGTACTTTAACTTCTCTACAAAATCTTGTTATTCTTGATATACAAAAATTTTTTTTTCAGCAATTAGCTTTATTCTCTCGTAGTTTAAGGTTCACTAAAGACTACTAACAGTCGGCAAATTTTGTTTTACTCTTAGATTTTTTTTGTAGGAAGACAAATCCAAAAAGGTACTCGGTTTTACTCTACTTTTCCCTACTACATTAATTCAAGCTTTTGATTACACAAATTAATATAAATTTTATAAACATCTATTTTTTTTATATAATAAAAATATATATTTAAATAATATATTGAAGAGCTAACGTTAATGATTCATTCGTTAACATTAAAAAAATGTTTGATATTGATTTCTATAATCCATATTAAATAAAATCATTATTTTATTCGATATATTATCACTTAAATTTGATGTATATATGTTTTTTAATGTCATGCTTTTCGGTACTTTTCATTCGTTATATATGATCCGTAAAATTGTTTAATTCTGTTATTTACGTCACTGCCTGTAGACAATATGGTGCGCAAGAGAGTTAAAACAGTGGCATCAACAGTTGTAAACGAAAGTGCCGGTGATCATTATCTGTCGTCTGTAGAAGCAAGAAGAATACGTAATTGATTTATACATTCATTCACGTTTTGATGTCTCTCTTGTTCGTTCTTTCTTGTAATTCTTTAAAAGATTTGAATTTCTAATCAAATCTGTCTCTTCATCATCTTCGCCACAAATAATCTTTATTATCTCGCAAATTGAATTTTTTAAGTAATGGACAACTTGGAATCTTTTTATCTCAAATGGCAAAAATGCGAGGAAAGCAAAGATGATTAATATTTCTATATACAGGATGTCCCATTTTAAAGGACCCACTCAAATATCTCAGAAACACTGCGTTAAATCGAAAAATGTTTCAAACAAAAGTTGTCTGGCTTCAAGGGGGCCATAAGATGATGATAACGATTTGACCTTGGAAAATCATTTGAAGGTCATGTGAAGGTCAACTTTAAAATCTTAAACAAAAACCCCCATTTTTTATTTAGTATTATTGTAGCTTGCCTCGAGAGCTTTCCAAAACACTATAATAAATTATTTTTTTATTCAGTACTTTTTGAGTTATTTTATATTTTAATCTGACATATTTTGATATAAAAAATTAAATATCTCGTAAAATATTTATTTTTCGATAATCTTACCGTAATACTTTTATGTACAGAATAACGAGACAAATCAATTAGTATAAAAAAATAATTGTTTTTAAGAAAATTATTTATAATGTATTTTTTAAAATAATAATAATTTTTTTTTTTTGGGCACTAATTGATTTGTCTCATTATTCTGTACATAAAAGTATTACGGTAAGATTATTGAAAACTGAATATTTTACAAAATATTTTATTTTTTATATCAAAATATATTATCAAAATATCAAAATATCAGATTAAAATATAAAATAACTCAAAAAGTACTTAATTAAAAAATACTTTATTATAATGTTTTGGAAAGCTCTCGAGATAAGCTACAAGAATACTAAATAAAAAAGGGGGTTTCTATTTAAGATTTTAAAGTTGACCTTCACATGACCTTTAAATGATTTTTCAAGGTCAAATCATTGTCACCATCTTATGGCCCCCGTGAAGCCACACAACTTTTGTTTGAAACATTTTTCTATTTAACGCAGTGTTTCTGAGATATTTGAGTAGGTCCTTTAAAATGGGACACCCTGTATAATATATTAAAAAAAAAATTGACGATAAATTTTTCTCTCTCTTTTTTTTTTCTTTTAACAAATTACGAATGTCTCATCATTAACTCATATGTGCTTAATAAAATCCACTTTTCGAAAAATACTAATAAACGAAGACATCTCGCTCGATCGGTAAAGCTATGAGATAAAAAGATCCAAGGTTGTTTAACCGCGAGTGAAAGTCACGAGTCTCTGGAATCTCCTCGCGTCAGCGAAGACGTAGATGCGTTGAATTCAATATCGCATAGTGCTCTTTACGACACGTACGACAGCGCGTTTTAAAAAGAAACGCTGTGCAATCTCGCGAAAGAACTGTCAGGAGAAACATACGCGGGATTAAATCTTCGTTCTCGTAAGTGCTTCTTCCATATGCGTCTACTCGAAAGAAAAGAGCGATTTCGCAATAACAGCCTTTGTGATCTTGAAAGCGATTTTGAGCGTTAAAAATCTCGCAGTGATAACGATAGCGTTCCATGTTATATAATGGAACGAATGTATGCATCTCGTTGTGTGCTATTGATACCATTCTATCGGCAGAGTAATTGCGATCTGTGTCGAGTTTGTTTGACACTTAAAATTAGTTTTAAATTATTGTGCATTGATACAAATCTAGTTTTTTTTTTTTTTTTTTTTAGTTTAAAGAGCTAATAGAAAATAAGATAGTAAAATCATTCTTATCAATTTCCTTTTATACTATATATATTCTTATTATATTCTAGACAAACTAAAACTCTTTCCAAGTTCCCTTCCACTGATATCAATATCACAATCACTTTGGCAATATAATAAAACTAACAGCAACTATATTGTAGTTTAATCGATGAATCGCACTCGTAACCCCTTAATGAATATAATTGTGGAATAGAAATTTTGCATTATATTTCTCAAGTTTAAAAAAAGGCAAGACGTAAAAAACAAGTATTGAGGACATACATATGTTAAGAAAGAGATTCTGTACAATTTCTTTCTTTTTCTCTCTCATATAATCTTTTCTCATTCTTCCTACAGAGACGAATGTGAGAGATTTACTTTGAAAAACAAAATTTTCGACCTAAAAAGCAGGAGATTAATTTATTAGAAACTGTGTAAATTATATCAAGATTCTAGAAATATGTGTGTACCATATATATGTAGCCTCTTTACGACGCACGATACAAGGGGCGCAAGAGGGTAAAAGCCGCAAGTCGCAACTGCGCAACGGTGCAAACTGCGCCTTTTGCGAAAGGGGGTGCGGGCTCGGGATTGCGAGTACGCAGTCGCGCGGGATTCCCCGGGAATCGGGTCTTTCCGGGTCTGCGACACGGTTCTCCCTTTACTCCGGCTCACTTTGGTGCCCGTTATAGTCGGCGACGCTGCCACTGACAGATTCATTCACTCGCAACAGGTGACAGACGATCTCGATTAGGAGCGACGGTAGTTTGGAAAACGAGCAGCTATTCTTCGCGTCCGATAAATTCGGCAAAGGGAAAGTCAGGAAGGGAGCGTGCTAAGGGTTGCGAAAGGAGAGTCGCGAAATGAGTGTCGAGGACGCCATCAATTACTCACCCAGCGAGGAGGAGGACTATTACGCGTTGTTATCCTGCGACGAGTCTTCCACGGTAAGACGTAACACGTTGCAATGTATTTATTGCGTTTCACGAGCTCAAATTCGTATTCCCATTGCTGATTAATTATTGAATGTAATGTAATATTCGAGTTTCTTTTGTGTCCACATTTGACACATCCATTAAAAAAAAGGGAACCTTAAAATCAGAGGGTTACATTTTATTTAGGATTAAATATGCGGTAAAAAGGTTTTCTCTGTGTTGTATGTATTGAAAATCAATTTAGAATTATAAAATCCTTTTCTCTGACAACGTGATTTTGGCGCGAAAAATATTCGCTCCTAAGCTATTCGCGAATGTTTGATAATTAAGTATTTTTATTTGTATGTTTCCTTATATAATAGATTACAAAGATTTATAATTAATGTAGAATATAGATAGAAGTAGGAAATTTATTTTAAGTTAAATAGTGTTTATCGTGAATACATTATTACTTTTAACGAGTCGTGTAAATATATATATATATATATTAATATATAGTCGACGCCCGATCAAGTGTGTTTGAAATATTTATAAAATATTTGAGAAGTAAATGCATCGCGAAAAATATAATTACAAGATATAAAAGTCAAATACCTTATTTATCGAAGTCAATATTAAATCAATATAATAGACGATATGGAGCAATAATAGATGAGAAAATAGATGAAATATTTCTTCTATCGTTAGGCAAAGCTATTTTAATTATGTATCGCGCTATTAATTTAAATTTAATTCTTTACCATCATCTTTCATTGTATGTTACATTACGATATCGTTTCAATTAATCAATCAAGTTAATATCGTTAAAATATAAAATTCATAAGCGATGATCTTTGTAAAAAATTTAATTGCTCCGATATGTTTTAATCGAGACTTTTACCGATATACATGTGCAAAACTAATTTTCCGCACTGACATAATTTAATTAAACGTCGAGTTGCTTCCGTAATAATTAGATCCTAGAGGGAAAGTGCAATTTAAATTCTTAATTAATTGAATATTCGATCAACACAATTGGATGTAGTCTCATCTGCTTCTAGTTTACGATATGCTAAATTCTCGAATTAAGCAACCACATTTCTGCTGTAATCAAATTACATTTTTCATTGTGCGTGAGGTTGTATTTATTCTTTGAAAAGGAGTCGTTATATTATTTCATATGCAATGCAATAAGATACTAGAGAGAGAGAGAGAGAGACATAATTTTTATTTTTATTATGATATCATCAAAATTCGTATATATTAAAAATAAATTACGAATTTTTCAAAATTTGTAATAAATATTTGATTGCTCTCGTTATTCTTTATCAGTACATGATGTAATAGATATTAGAAATTTTAATAGAGATATACAACGAAAAGGTCGTTTGCCTGTCAATTTTTTTTTAGTTTACGTTTTTCTAGAATTATCTCCGCTAACTTGTTGATAAAAATTCCGACTCCAGTTGATAAATGACATCAGTGTGTTCATGACATCTTGTTTCCGTCGGCGAATGATAATATGAACGTGATCTTGCGGCAGACAGCCGAGATATCTAAATGCAATAAATATTGAATACGTCATAAATATCGAAGTATTACAGAGAAAGGAAAATAATATTATTACAAGAATCAAATTTTGATTCCGTTTTAGTCGAATAAATTTTACAAATTTTTCTAATTTAATATTTTATTCGTGTCACATATTTGAAAGGAAACGAACAATTATTGCGATTAGATTAATTTCTTTTCGTGTCCTATTGAATCATGTCGCAGACGATCCCTGTTTAATTTTAAAAATTAGATCGAGCAGATTACGGCGGAGTATAAGGTATTGGCTCTTCAGTATCATCCGGACAAAAACGACGGTGACAAAGAGGCCGAAAAAAAATTCCAACAATTAAAGGTGCGTCTTTTACAAATAGAGGAAAGTCATTAATCAACTTTATTAATTTGTAATTGAAATAGATCGTTTACGTTTTTTTTTGAATATTCTCTGATACGCTATTTATATTATAGTATGCGAAGGAGGTTCTATGTGATCCTGAAAAAAGAAGCAATTATGACAAATGGCGGAACAGTGGTATCAAGATCAGTTACAAGCAGTGGGTCGGCATGAAGGAACACGTGCAGCAGGTGAGGTGTAATAATCTTGCAATTGATGCAATTAATATCCATTTCGGACAATACGCTTTAAGTTCATTACAATAAATGATAATATGTAATCTATTCATACATTAGAATAAATCGAATTTTTTTTTTTTACATGCCATTTGTAAATTTATAATTTTAGATGACTATTTCAAGATCTATTTTCGCCGGAAGCATAAAATATCTGTCAAATTAAATTTGACTATTTATCAAGATTATTTATACTTCATTTAAGAGTCTTCAGAAAGACAGCTTAAGTAATATCAATGATTCTAAGATCAATATATAGGATGCTTTTTATATAGCGCATTGATTCCTTGAGTTTTTTGATCAATTTTCTTTTTTTATTATTTATGATAATAAAAAATAATCTTTCATTAATATCGCGTATCTTCTTCTGTTTGCAGACTATGCACTGGAGCACACCGAAGACAAAGGACAGAATGCTGCCGGATACGACTGGAGAGACAGGTGGTTCACCGGCTCATCTCAAAGGTCATCCCACAAATGTTCATAGAAGGGCTTCAGAGGGTGGAGCCACTAATCTCTATTATCGTTCGGGTCATGGAGTTCCATTCGACTATCAGGAACCGAACGAGGTCGTCAGTAAGTTTCGCAATTATGAGATTTAAAAGACATCCCGAAATTAATTCTCATGGGTACCGACTTTATTATACCGGATGTCCTTATGGAAACGAGAAAATGTTGTACTAGATAAATAATATATCTACCTGTATACAAGTGTATAGGGCGTTGGTTAGATTACGTTAGCATACACGTAACAAAATAATTGTACGAAAGAAATTTCATTGTTCGATTTCTTATCGCTTATCGAGCGATCATTAACATTTCTTTTTCGATCTTATTTACACCCAATATCGCACAGAAATTTTAATTAAGAACGATACGTTATCGTTGGATTTTTTTTTTTTTTTTTTTTTTTTTTTTTTTGAAAATAATCGTGAAATGATCGTAAACGTTTATCTGACAAAATTCTATGGAAATAAAAGATATGTGTGGTTTTTTTTTATTTTCAATCACGGATATGTATTTCGGAGGACTTATTTTTTTGGTTGTTCAGGATGCATGCTAATTTCATCCAACAAACGACTCTGTACACCAGTACGTGCTCGCGCGATCGCGCGTATACGTATGTGTCGCCTTCAGATTTATATTTTGTTATACTATACTAAGCACGACGGGAGAGGAAAGGATCGAGGAAAGCTAAAGGACGTTTGATATTATTTAAGCTCTCTCTATCTAAAATAACTCTTGAATAATGTCTCTTGAATAACGTCCGACTGGACCAGTTGTGAATATTAATATTCGAGAAATCGAGCCTCTCGATCGCGCATTCCATGTATGTCTCTTGGTCTTATAAAATGTTTAGCGACAAAGGTTAAATGATGTAGTATCGACGGGGGCTGTATAGTTATCTGTGATTCCGCGAATGAATTTTCCACTAGAGATTAACTGGTCGTTTCAACCGTATAAACACTTTGGAACGAAATACTCAAGTATTTATTCAATAAAATTGTCGAGTTTGCGCGTGTATATGTATTATAGACAAGAACGGTATCCTCGATAAAAACCAAGCATTAATCAAGCATAAATGCTTTTATTTGAAAATAAAGGGTAGTTGAGGGTGGTTTTCAACGCGAGTAACTTGTCAACGATAGAGAGATACACATATTTTCTAAAAATATCGAATTTATAAGTACATATCTATAATACGTCGAAGTGAATGGTGGTAGAATTGAAAATGATTAAATCAAGATCTCGGAAGAACGTTGAAAACACCGGATTTATTAAATACGATGTTTTAATAGAAATACGTAAATATATGTAATCCTAAAACTCTCTCTATTAAAATGTAAAATATAAAAAGAAAATTAGTAGTTTATATTATAAACTGTTATATTTAATGTAATAGCTATATATTAGTATAAATATATATATATATATATATATATATATATATATATATACATATATACTGGGTGGCCCATTTTAATCCATCCAGTCGAATATCTCAAGAACCAAGCCCGGAAGAGAAAAATGTTTCAGACAAAAGTTGTTTGGTTTCGAGGGGGCCATAAGACGGTACCATTGGTTTGACCTTGAAGAGTCATTTGAAGGTCACGTGAAGGTCAACTTTAAAATCTTAAATGGAAACTCCTATTTTTTATTTAGTATTCTTGTAGCTTGCCTCGAGAGCTTTCCAAAACACTATAATAAACTATTTTTTTATTCAGTACTTTTTGAGTTATTTTATATTTTAATCTGACATCTTTTGATATAAAAAATTAAATATCTCATAAAATAGTCAGTTTTCGATAATCTTGCCGTAATACTTTTATGTACAGAATAATGATACAAATCAATTAGTATAAAAAAATAATAGTTTAAAAAAAAAATGATTTACGATGTATTTTTTTAAACAATTATTTGTGTTTTTTTTTTGCACTAATTGATTTGTCTCATTATTCTCTACATAAAAGTATTACGGTAAGATTATCGAAAGCTGAATATTTTATGAGATATTTGATTTTTTATATCAAAAGATGTCAGATTAAAATATAAAATAACTCAAAAAGTACTGAATAAAAAAATAGTTTATTATAGGGTTTTGGAAAGCTCTTGATGTCAGCTACAAGAATACTAAATAAAAAATGGGGATTTTCAATTAAGATTTTAAAATTGATCTTCACATGACCTTCAAATGATTTCCCAAGGTCAAATCATTGTCACCATCTTATGGCCCCCTTGAAGCCACACAACTTTTGTTTGAAACATTTTTCTCTTCCGGGATTGGTTTTTGAGATATTCGACTGGATGGATTAAAATGGGCCACCCAGTATATATATATATATATTTTTTTTTTGATTAATAAGTGTTGTTATCGATTCGTGTCGAAAGTTGTTCTCGATTTTCAACATTCTTCCGAAAATTCATTTGATCATCGTTGCTACAATATTTACAAATTTAATATGAAATGTTGAAGTACAATACTCAAGTATTTCTTTCTACAATGGAACAAATCGACGATGGCGCACTTGTACCTGTGTCCGATGTCAAACGTAAAATACATCATTCTTTCCCGACGACAATTGCGACGATATCTCTATTTTGGTTCTTTAAGTACCTATTATGCAATTCGCATAGATTATATTTTACATTTTTCGAATTAGTGAAATTGAAAATTGAAATCGACACGATTTCGATAAATCATTTTTTTCGACGCTATAAGAGTATAAGAGAATCGTACATGATTTAAAATAAATAACAAAGACGAATAAAAATAGTAGATAAATAGTGAAAAATTATTTTCACGCGCGATGTTTGTAGCGTCGAGATTTGAACTTGCCGAAATTATATCGATTTATATCGTTTAGGAAAAACGATTAGATTCTCGATGGATCATCGCGAGAAATTATGCATCGTATTTCGTGCGCTTAAGTCTCCTCGGTGCTTTATGCAGTCGAGACAATTCGTCGTCGGTGAATCGATTACGTTTGGCATGTAATTGAAAATGCCTATTTATAATCGGCAATTAATAACAACTTAGCGATAATTAATCCTCAATGTGTCGATGTGTATAATCTTACAATAAACGATAAGCATCGTCCCGGACAGCTTGTCCTTCCCTTAATTACATTAAGGCGGTGTCATTAATGCCTTCTGATTTTGACATTTTCGAGTCAAACGCATCGTATCTAAACGTTCGTGTAACATAACTTATGTTAGAGCTGCATTTGAGATCTTTGTTAAATGTTTGGCATATGTAAAAAAAAAAAAAAAAAAATAAATAAATAATAGCGATTATTTCATATGTATATAAATAAAAAATTTATATAAACAAATAATACAATTTTTTCACACTAATAATTTAAATTTTTCCTCGATTTGATTATGGCCAAAATGAAATTGGAAAATATTAATGACATTGAATATAAGTAATATGTTTCGCCTGGATTTTAATCGATCTCTTTTCCCTCTCACAAAAAGCATATGATCTTTCTTATTCCTCGCTCAATAAGGTCCAAAACATATCATGACAGGTCCATTTTGTCTCTCCGTTTTGTTTTCGATTTTCAATAAAGGAACCAAACTAAAATACGTCTTATCTATACAAAGACAGCGGGATAATAATTGAGGTCATTGGGTAAATCGAGAATTCACCTTGCGCTTACACAGGCGCAGTACATGGTAGCAAATGGTCAGTAAATACTAATGGAGAGAGGCAAAATCAATATTATCAACAATGAAGATCTAATGACATTTTCGTATTTTATTTTTAGACCATCGGATCAATTTTTTTTCTTATAATAGGATGAATCCCTGTCGAGAGATGATATATATATATATATAATATACGCGGAGAAGTGATTATATAATATTTTTATAGGTTTTGCATTTAAGAAAAACGATGCAATGAAAAATTAAATGATAAAATTTGATAATTGAAGAATCGATTATCTTCCACGGGTCTCTTTCAATTTCCCTGCTTGATTCTAAATGTTATAGTTAGGAAGGATGAATTAAAGATTCGTTGCTGACCGCGATCAGTTCGCGCTAAAATACGCGATACAATTTGTCAAAAATACGCAAAGCCAATAAGGAAATGCAGATCAGGTTGTTACCCCAAAATGTTATCGATCGAATGTTTTCGAAAGAAGCACTTTTAGAATTGAAAATTAAAAAAAAAAACGTAAAGTAGCAAGTAGACAAATAAAACTAGAAGAGTTATAATGTAGATGAGACATCTCTTTTAAGATATTGAAGTCTCGGAAGCACTCTCTTTCTTTTTCTATCACGTCTTCTTTCATTTTTCTTAGATCCTTTGTTGAGAAATGATACATCTTAAATACGTCACAAGGAAGCAAAGGCAGAGAAAAAATGTATCTCTTACATTTCAATTTGTCTCAAGCAAAGAGATCTCTCAATTTTCCCAAATTTGATTTTCTCGAGAAGGAACACAGAGTTTTGTAAAAAAAAGTTTTATAATTTTTATTTATTTTTTTATTTTGTATACGAGATATATGAATTATCAATTTATTACGGTATTTCATGATAATATTTTTTATATTTTTTGATACGTATTTTGCACAATGTTCCACCAAGAGATTCTTTCGCAAGGATATTTGGATTAAAAATATTTTTGATTAAAAAATTAATCGAATAAAAATTGGTCGAGCAAATTATAAAAAGTTTTAATCTCGTCGCGAAAATAGCACGAAATTTAGATTAGATTAGAAAACAGCACACTGGGTAACGGCGTTCACAAAATTTCTTTAATCTGTTTTGCAGATCTCTTCAAATTTTGAAGAAAATAGTAACTAGATCGATAGGTTAAAGTTAAATGAAGAATCTGAAGAAATAGTAAAGATAAAATATTCTCTCTCTGACAGATTGATAATTGCTAGAAAAGAGAGATTAAGAGAAATGTTACTATTTATTAGAAATTATTCGCGTAATTTCGCACAAATACACGTATGTGTGCGAATGTGAAAGAAAATAATATCTAAGATTTGAGGCATTTGTTATTTACTTCATTTATCAAGCAAATCTGTTGATTATTGAAATTTTGAATTAAACTAGACATGTGTGTGTTGATTAAAACGAATATGAAAGACGGTTAATTCTATAATAGTTTTATAACTTTTTTTTAATGATTCTATTATTTTATAAGAAAGATTTCAAAATTTAATTAAATATATTTAATTAAGTCTTTAGTCTCTGATCTAAAAATGTCAAAAAAGGTATCATTTTATATCAAAAAATAAAAATAAATTTCGAATTAAAATTTTGTTAAAAAAAAAAAAAAAAATCATATATAGAAATTAATGGCCGTCTTCCACTTCAATATCTAATGATCGCACTCAATTAACTATAAAGCTATACATACGTAATTGTGCATTAGTAAAAGTAGCGAATTTCTGCTTTCATATGTATTGATGAAAGAAAACTGATGCTATAAAAATTAATTAATTGATTTTTGATTAATGATAAATAAAATTATTAACATGACATTACATATGTTATCTTTTACAAATTGGATTTTATTAACAGTATGTTAAAAAATATGTGGCATCTTTAAAAAGACTATTAATTGAAAATTCTTCATGAAAAATATTCAATATCTTTAATATGATTGGTTTTTATGTCAATAGCTATAATAAAATGTTCTCTATATTCAAACGTATATTTATATAAAAAAAAAAAAAAATGTTTAATAAAACGTTGAATTAAAACGCATTTTTAACGCGTGAAATAAAATTTAAAGAAATAAATCGCTCATTTCATACGGTCGCAAAAATGTATTACATTGTACTAAATGCACATAATTTTATTTATATATATCAATTGATTAATGATTGCATAATGTAATTACTTTTTTATAGGTTTGTTAAAAAATATTATTGTTATTAATGTTAAGATATACATGAAATAGTTTATTCACATATTGACCAAGCATCGTGCGCTAATTATTGATTGGTGAACAATATTTTCGATCGTCCTCTCTCATGAGTTGTGCGAAATTTTAGCGCGCGTTATAACATATATATAAGATGTAAATGCGCGTCTGTGTGTGCATGTATGCGTGTACATGCGTATATGTGTACGTTTAAATATGTAAGCAGATGTATATTGTATATTCGTCTCGCGCTGGTCGACGCGGCGATGTATTACTCGTAATAAAAAAAAGATTCAATAAATGTGTGTTTAATTATGAAACACTACGCGCTTTAATTTTCATAATTAAATATGCGTTCAATTATGAAACATTCGCATTTCAATCATTTTTAACATTTGCGATGCGACATGATCTTCACGCGATGACATTATTTAGGGCAAGATTATTTTAGATTCGTAAAAAATAAAATAGAGAAATGTGTTGGTGTTAATTTATTTTTTAAAGTATTTCGTCATTTATATTTTAAACTTGAAAAAAAAAAAAAAGAACTTTTTTGTAAATAATTTGAAAATTTCTACTATTTTCAAGCACATTTCTCATGCTTTCCTTTATATGGTTTAAAGCCCACAAAAAAATATCTGCTTCGTATATATAACACTGGTTTATGTAATCCCGTGTTAGATCACAATTCAACGTTACCGTTTGACGCGTTTCATTAAGGAAATGTGGCTTTCAGGCTAATCGAATGACAATATTACTAGTGGTAATATCGTAAAGGGGTAATTGTCAAGTTATTAGCAAATCAAGCGATTATTACTTTACATCGCCTTGTTTTATCACATTTTCCCTAAACGGGATGAAAAATGATATCTCTTAATTTGACGCTAATATACATAAAGTTATCTTCGGTGATTATAAGAAAAAATTAATATTCGAAAATACAATAATCGATTTATATCCGATTGAAGCAAGTTATTTTTAACTAACTCAAGATAAATTATCTAATATAAACGATCTTTACAAAATATATTAGTAAAAATATCAGTAATATTATGCCCAATCTGTAGATTTTTAAAGATTATTAATTTGAATGAGGTGATTTTCCTTTTTCATAGGAACTAGCTCTTGCTTCTTTTTGATTATTATGTTCTATCGACTGTGTTCGATTCGGCGTATATCGTTCCCATAAATTTTCGCGAAGAACTTTGTTTTTCATATAGAATAGGAGGCTCGGCGCAACGCGTCGGATGATTGGGAACTGGAGCGAAATATTTGCTTCTCGCTTCGAAGGTTCCTCCACAATTTCGGTCGTTTATCTAGCCTGCGATTTTTCATACACGATATTTATACACTACACTATTCATACGGTACAACTAGAACGCGTGATTGATATTTTAGATACGTAACAAAATTAAACTCGATTCTTTTTTAAAATCTTCTTCTTTTAAACAAGAGTCGAGAAACATTGAACAATATATACACGCGAGAATCTAACTTAAAGATATTGACGAAGATTAAATATTGACAAAATCCCACTTTTTGCGCATCATCTGTAATTATCCAAAAGTTTTTAAAGATATCATTGGATCGTATTTCGTATTGTATATTGTATATTGTACTTCCTTATATGCACATGTGCTAGTTTCCGTATATCATCATGTGCATCAGAGTTGCGTCAGAGAGACACAGAATAAAGCTATTCTTTCATTTGCCTTGAGATACGCGTATAAATACCTCTCCATCTCTCCACCTCTCCACGTAAAAGCATAGAACGCGCATCCCTCCACTGAACTGCAAACAGCCCTTTGAATGCCATTATCCTGCCTACGTCCTACGTTGTTACTACTTAACGTTACGTCCGCAAATGTGGCTTCGTTAGATAACGAAAGCTGGCCGTTGTTCCCGATCGGCTTTGCCGACAACGGCTGTCTGTCGGAGCGTCGAGTTCGTTAGGTGTCAATTTAAACTTTGACCTACCAGTACTATTCCGAACCGCTTCCAATAAATCGCCCACGCTTTTGTCTTTCAACTTCATGCATTATCATGGAAGAATTTTGTTCAAATAGAATTTTACAGAATATTTTTATAGTTTTCAAGAAAAATCATTTCGAAAAAGAAAAAAAAAGAAAATGTAATTTTTACGCAAACGGCAATCTATCTTTAATAATTATAATAGCAATATACAAACGCTGAATTTATAGTGTGCGAATAATAAATATAAAAAAATGCGGGTTATCATATTTTATAGAAAATATTATAATTATAAAAATATTTTTATTATAATTAGATATTTTATTCCACAATAAAATGTAGTACGCGTATATTATATTACGCGCTATATTACACGACAATTTTAAATGGAGCACTATAATTTATTTTGTTAAATATTTATTTGAAAAATGAATTAAAAATTTGCGCGTGATTAATTTTTTAAATATTATAATTAATCTCTTTTTTAAATCATTGTGCCATACAATTATATTTTCGTTGCTTCCTTATAAGAAAAGTTGCCTGTACGATAAATGAGACACTATGATGCGCGTTGGATTAGCTACGTTAATCCCTATCGACATTAAGCGGAAGAGAAATATGCCACTAGGAAAGAGGGCAAATCGATATCGCTACTCTCTTCTGAATCTGTACCCATACAGCACCGCAAGATTGCAATAACATTGCAGCAACATTTTTCTGCAAGATTGCAATATTGCAGAAACATTGCGAAATGTTGCTGCAACGTTGTTATGATATTGCAGCAACAGTAAAATGTCCGCCTACAGAAATATTGCAATATAATATTGCAGCAACATAACAATATAATATATATGCAATAATGCTTTATGTATATTTATCGACATAATATCCTTAACATATGAAAAAAATAATAAGAAATTAGGCCTATAAGAGTCAGGCTCTAGCGTGTATATAGTTTTTCTGTATTATAATAATAACGAAATTATAAAATGTAAATTTTTCAGTACACATTCGACTTCCTTCAGTGACAGAGAATATCTAAGAGAAATAAAAAAAAACTCAATTTGTGCAATTGTGTAAATTCACAATTTCTTTGTATCCGAAATATTCAGATATCTGAATGCAAAAAGATTGTGGTGAATTTACGCATACAACGAGTTTTTTCACATCTCTCTTGTCTTTATATAATCTCAAGATTTATTTATTAAAATCTAAAGTATCTTGCATATTAGAAAATTATTATCAAATTTTTGATTTTACATAAGAATGGAAACTATTAAAAGAATTCTTAGTCCAATGTCTGAGCCCCTGTATTAGGGTCATATCATACGACTTAAATTAACAAAAATAGTTATTATATCTTTTTAATCTTACTAGACGCTCTTTGTAAACTTTATATAATCATCATGATTAAAAATTAAATGCGGAATAGATAGCGCAACATGCGCCGCTTAGTGGTAAACGAATGAACTAGCGATTATTGAATACTTCTTTTGTAATATTTTCGGAATGTTGCTGTAACATTGCTAAAGTTATATTGTAAAATAATGTCTTTGCAATATTTCTGCAACATTAAACTGCAATATGCAATATTACAATGTTGCAGCAATGTTGTTGCAAGCTTCAGTGCTGTATGGGTACATTTTACGGCCATCATAAAAGGACGCCCACGTATCTCGATAACAATGCTGCAGAAAGAATAAAAAATTCTTTTTTCTTACTTTTTCTTTTTTCCTCGCAAAAATATGAGATTTTATAACAATACGTACACTTTTAATGATTCATCTGTGCGGAGTGTCATCTAAATTGATTTTCGTCCCTTTGAAACCTTGTAACACCGTTGATAAAATCATTGACTAGATGCTAGCACATATACTAACTGTAAGTAACTGTAAGTTATTTATTTCACGGGAATTAAATAGTAAGGGCTCTCGAGCACTGACACCTTCTCGGCAAATAAGTTGAAATAAGTTAAATATATAATAACTATAAAAATGCAAATATACGTAATATAGCATCGAAATATAGCACCATAAATGTGTATAGATATTTGTGAAATTATAAGGACAATTTTAAATTATACGAGATATTATAAATTAAATGTTTGATATTTATATTGTAAATAATTTAAAAAAAATAAAAATAATAAAGAAAACTGAGTGACCATTGTCGACCGACAATATCTTAGTTCAGGACACCGCTGACAGGTAGCTGCGGCGCCACAACGTGGTGAAGCATTCTCGAGAGAAGCTTCAGTAGCGGTCTGTACCGCCGCGTGTGAATGTTTGAATTCCGATTGTTTCGCGTCGTCGATATATCCGGTATGTAATATACGTGGGTGCATCTCGATCTGGAGATTTGAAGAGAAACGAAAATCGCAAGACGTTCCCGCATTCGCGCTTTCAATTTATCGCAGAATCTCTGAATTTTTTTTTACTTCGCGCGGATAAACACGCACGAGCAGCAGCTACACGCGGGTAAGCGTTTGGTCGCCCCCATTATTAGAATCAGACCATACTCCGGATCGATACTGATTCCTCTGTCTCTCGCTGGATTCCGCACGACGGATGCTGTGCGAGAATTCACGTCTCCCATTGTAGAAAATAGCAGATAAATAAATATGCACAATTTAATTGATAATTTTGCAACGTGTTGGATTATTTTAAGAAGATACTTTTTTTTTTTTTTTTTTTTTACAAGTCCAAGTAAAGAAACATTTATTTTTATTTGTATTTGCATATATTGTATACTTGTCATTTATTACTCGTAGATTATTTTTATTATACTATAATACGTTTCTTTATACCTTTAGATCAAAGAGATTATTTATATGTATTTATAAAAATAAAAATTTTATTTTGATTTTTTTTTCCGACATAATTTAAATTTTCGATCTTCAATTATTAAATAATAACAGTTATTAAAAGCTTTCTTTTGTTAATTCTTTAAGTAAATGCGATAATCAGAGAGAAAAATGTGTATCTCGAAAAAAAATTTTAAACTAATAAAAACATATATTATACAAGGAGAAATTTAAAGAAAGCAAGAAACAAGGTAGCCATTAGATTTTTTTCTCTTTTTACGATTTTAAAATTGAAATGATTTGAAATTCTAATTCTCATTTTTTTTTTTATGAATAATTCATCTTTTTTTTTTTTTTTTTTGAGAAAAATCGGAATGTAACAGTGCATAAAAATAATATGGAATGTGTGAAAATATATTTAATTTTGTATCTGTATATCATGTATAAGTCACAAGCATATATAAAAAGTCGAGAAATGAAAAAAATCTTTTTCCTATTCGCGGCAAATATAAATTTATGTGTAAAACCCGCAATTTAGTTGTTTCATTGTTCGGTACAAAATTGAGTTCCCGGTTTTCAGGCAAACGTTTTGCAAAAAAAAATAAGATATGTACAATATATATATACAGGGTGTCCCATTTTAAGGGACCCACTCAAATATCTCAGAAACACTGCGTTAAATCGAAAAATGTTTCAAACAAAAGTTGTGTGGCTTTAAGGGGGCCATAAGATGGTGACAATTATTTGACCTTGGAAAATCATTTGAAGGTCATGTGAAGGTCAACTTTAAAATCTTAAATGGAAATCCCCATTTTTTATTTAGTACTCTTGTAGCTGACATCGAGAGCTTTCCAAAACACTATAATAAAGTATTTTTTTATTAAGTACTTTTTGAGTTATTTTATATTTTAATCTGACATATTTTGATATAAAAAATTAAATATCTCGTAAAATATTTAGTTTTTGATAATCTTATCGTAATCCTTCTATGTACAGAATAATGAGACAAATCAATTAGTATTAAAAAAAAATTGTTTTTAAGAAAATTATTTATAATGTATTTTTTTAAACAATTATTTGTTTTTTTTGGCACTAATTAATTTGTCTTATTATTCTGTACATAGAAGTATTACGGTAAAATGATCGAAAACTGAATATTTTACGAAATATTTTATTTTTTATATCAAAATATGTCAGAATAAAATATAAAATAACTCAAAAAGTACTTAATAAAAAAATACTTTATTATAGTGTTTTGGAAATCTCTCGATGTCAGCTACAAGAATACTAAATAAAAAATGGGAGTTTCCGTTTAAGATTTTAAAGTTGTCGTTCACATGATCTTCAAATGATTTTCCAAGGTCAAATCATTGTCACCATCTTATGGCCTCCTTGAAGCCACACAACTTTTGTTTGAAACATTTTTCGATTTAACGCAGTGTTTCTGAGATATTTGAGTGGGTCCTTTAAAATGGGACATCCTATATGAGATCGTCATAAATATGTAAATAGATAGCATACATTTCGCATACTTGGAGAATGTTGTTTATGTTTCCTTGTATACGCATTTTTTATTTACTATTGTACATTTTAAATATATTGATACTTGGGTGTAAAATAAATAAGTTAAATATTTTTGCAAAAGCGAAATCAAAGTTTTAATACGAATACTATGTATAAATATTTATGACTACCGTATTTCTGTAGTGTTTCCGTTTTGTTTTTTTTTTTGAGCAAATTGAAAGTAAATTTAATAAAGTGCTTGTTGTTGTCGATGAAGCCGCGATTGTCAGGAAGTCTGCGAAGAAGTTCCTTGTACGCGATAATTCACGCGTTTCTTATTTAACTAGAAAACAAGAGAAAGTGCGATGTGTTGTGTGAGGAATGAAATCTGATAGATAGATTAATGAAACCAATTATGAAACAACTTGCAAGAAAATAATTGGCAATTGTTGTCAATTTAATAGCTTCAATGACATTTTAATTACATGTCAAATTGCAAAGTTATTATTCGATGGATGATGTCTAGAAAAAAAAAAAAAAAACACGGAAATATAATTTCTACGGTTAATACACATTTTTATCTAAACTATTTGATAGAAAATAGATTTACTTTTTAGTATATACTAAATGTTTTTCCAAAATTATAATAATAATAATAAATTGTCTGTATTTTATTTTTACTACAAAATCAAAGAACATGAGATAAGATTTCGTTTACAACCTATGCGATTTTGTGGAGTCTTTAATATGTATGTATATGCGTTAATGAAATTCATAATATATGGACGATGAAATATTAAATTTGCAAATATTTCACATCACGTGAAAAAGCGAGCACGAAATCTTTCACAGGAGAACAAAATTTGTCCTAAAACACGATTGCTATATGGATTTCTCTCTCAACGCGAAAGCATTTGCTTTACTCGAGGTGAAAGTTGACTTATTGTGCAGCGAGCGTGCAAAATGTCTCGATCAAGTCCTTGCTATACTGTAACATACCTGCCTTATCGCTGAAAATTGTTGGCATGTCACATTAATTACTCTCTATGCGCCAGCTGTCTAGTGTAAAACGATTCCACGTGTAAATCGAGATTGAAAACGTCGCATTTTCATAAAAAGTCGATTTTTCGATCTTTATCTTGAATCGTGATATGAAATGACAATCAAAGCATGAAACTAGAAACAAGTAGATTAACGAATAATAAACACATAAGGGAAGCGAAGGAGTTGTAGTAAATTTTAATTAGCAAACTCTACTGAAAATGTCTTGCTAAATAAGGATATTTTTATCAATTAAGTAGAAAGTACATGTTTTATTTATCATGCTCTTTACGAAGTTCTAATGTAAAGTAATTCTTGAAGCATGTAATTTATAATGCGTTTCGCCAAGTATAAGCATATAAAGATTTGCAATTTATATTATTGAAATGTTTCTCTCTCTCTCGCGAAAATTTAAATCGATTTAAAATGTACAAACATTTTTCAGAATTTCAATTACTTTGCTTTATTATCGCGTTATCAGACAATGCTTGAATAAACTATTAAAAAGTAATTAATGCCGTTGTCAATGAAAAAATGCAAAAGTCAATTGACCGAAGTAACTGCACTTACTTATCTTTAACGAGCAGTTTTAATTATTGTTATTTTGTGCGTGATCATCTATACATATTGATATTTCGAAAGATACTGCTATTGTAGAGTATAATAAAAATACATAATAGTTAGGAGTAATGCAGGCTTTTGAAAAATGTCTCAAAAAGTAATGGAATGATTTATTTGATGATTTGAAATATATATCTCCGTTACTCAATAAGTAGTTATTATGATGAAGCGAAATTTGATCGTAAGTTGGATCACAATAACGTGAAAGTTATAAAGGACTGTTTTATTGTTTTAGAAATGATCAATTTTAATTTCTCTATTTATTATTTTATTCTAGTGCAAATTTAAGAAAATATTACTTGTGCGAGATGCGTCTGGAAATGCATTTGTATTCGCACGAAATGTCGCAAGTTCATCTCTTTCACACGCGTGAATTTTATACCTGGAAATGATGAGGAAAGATATCATTTGTTTTCTAAATAGTTAAATAGAATGGATTTAATTCATATTTGCTATAAAATAATTACGAAAATAGTGAAATAATACACGAGTAATTGTAAAAGATAATCTACAAAGATAGCGAAGATTATGGGAAAGGTTCGAGAGATTTTTTTCCACGTATTCCGATGATGCTCTATGATCGAAAAGATAGTGCAGGTGTTTCGGAGAACGGAGAATAATATTTTTTTCGTATCAGAGCGTACGGTCCTGAAGTCCCGGATGCCGTTATTCGAATGGGTTGTTCTACTTGCTCTTGCGCCAAGTGAGACTTTGTCAGCCTTTCTAAAGCGCCGCTAGAGAATCTCAGGGCTGATGAAATATTCTCGAGACATTTGCAAATCATCTTGACATTATGCGTATAAAGTTTGCCTTTACGGATAGATTTTAAAATATCATTGTCCTTCTCAAGTTACGGAACACGCGTTTCAAATAAGTATGCGATACAAACACTATATTTCTCTTATTCAATATAAATAAGTTTATATATGTATATATAAAATTAAATTAAAAGAAGAGAGAGATAATAATAATTTTATATATTTTATCAATTGCATTTAGTAGTTATGCCGTCCATTGATCCGGAAAACGCAGATTTTAAAAAATTGTTCGCTTGCCAAATCCTGCGATCTGTATATGCGTTAATGTATTGTTTTTTATTTTTGTCGCAATATTTTCATAATTCTCGGATTTAAAAAAATATAAGCAAATACAAAAATTAATAAAAGCAAAATCCGAAAAATTAAAAGAAAATTGTTTTTTATATTTTTGAATAGTGTTATCTCTTGTTAAACTTCTCTCAAGTTTCCTACAATGAGAAAAACCGCGGGAAACGGCATGTAAATGTGCTCATTCTTCTAAAATGTCACGAGAGAATCTTTTATATCACGATGCAGAGGAGTAGAGCGGAATAGAAAGACCTAGGCGATTGTTGCAATCTTCGAAACTCGTGACGTGGCACGTACCAACGCGATAAATAAAAAGCGAGATGAGAATACAATAGAAAGAGAAACGATGCAACGTGCACAGTGATGCCCAGTTAATTTTCTTTATACACTTATTCAGATACTCTACCGAGGTAGAGTGGGCTAATTACATCTTGCTTCGCGGCACGAGTTATAATTAAGCAATTATAGTTATCAGCCCGAAGTCTTCTATCTAAGCTTACGCAAAAACGCGGATCAACACGAATTTTTCAAGATGTTCTTTATTCACTTTTACCGAGACAAAAAAAAAAGCGATTACGATTCGCAATTGTCCCGTTAATTGGCTTCGCGATGCGTCGCATTTTCGAAAACCGGATGAATGAAAACCGGTCTCATATATGGGTATCTTCCACGTGCGTACGCGGATTATTGACGATAACGGAATTACAGCGACGACGAGATCGATAATGAAGCGCATATAATTATCATACATTATCGTTCGTAATAAAAGTTCAAGAGAGATGCGTCTCCGTATTTATAATTATTTATCAATAAAGTATTCGTGTTTATAAAGTGATGTGATGAAATATGTATACAACTTGCCGGTTATTGAACGATAATTATAATGTCATGTAATGTACATTTATGCAGAGCTCGGTTTTCAAAGTAGGAAGGACGTAGGTGAGGAAAATTTTTGTAGGGCCTTTTCTCTCTTTTATTGAAATACAAACAATAGTCATAGGTATAAGACGCATTAGTTATAATGAATATCTGAGAATCATTGGTGCGTAAATTAGTCATTAGTTAGAGTGGCGGAACTAATCACTTTTTCCACTATTCAACACTACATTGCAAACATATTCATCCCTATTTCCATATCGTGATATTAGGTGTACAACTTTGCTTCCGCCGTCTTTTTTTCCGAAATTCGAGGCTTTATTGTAAAAAACTGGTTAGGCGTTTTGAAATTGCTTGTTGAGTCACTCCCAATAATCGTACCAATTCTTTTTGACTTTGACTCGAGTCTTCATTAAGTAATGCCT
>NW_027223471.1:0-17500 GCF_030449975.1 Polyergus mexicanus
AAGCAGTGGTATCAACGCAGAGTACTCCCTCTCTTACACATTGCGGACGCCTCGCGCTATCTCTGTCACACCTACTCGCGGCATCGTACCTTTGCGTTCTCTCTTCCCCGCGGCCCCCGCGCCAACCGTTCCGCCGCAGTCCCCCTCCCCCACCCCGCGGCCCCCGCGTTTACCATTCCGCCGCGGTCCCCCTCCACCACTCCGCAGACTCCGCACCTTTCGTTCCGCCGCGGTCCCCCTCTCCTTCTCCGCGGACCCCGCGCCAACCGTTCCGCCGCGGTCCCTCTCTGCCTCTACGCGGACCCCCTGCCTACGGTTCCGCCGCGGTCACCCCCGCGTGACGTCATTCCCACCCCCGTGACGTCATACCCACCCCCGTAACGTCATACCCCCGTGACGTCATTCCCCTGTGACATTATCCCCCCGTGACGTCATAACCCCCTCCGTGACATCATACCCCCCGCGACGGTTTCCCCTCACCCCTCACCCCCCTCAGAGGACCATGGCTTATAACCCGCATAGTATCACTACTCAGCATACTTGTGAAATTGTCGAAAGACTTCTCTTTTATTCGAACAATCAATAAATAGTTCCAAAAATAACATTATGATCACTCACTCCCCATTCACTCATAATTCCCTATATGCTTTTAAGTTTCATCCACTTGTCATTTATCACAGTTACATCAATATCACTGTTACCTCTCGGGCCGCTAAACGTATACTCTTGTGTAGGCTCATTCAGCACAGTCAGATCACACAGCAACAAAAAGTCCTCAATTTTAACACCACGCTCCTCAGCTACACGACTTTCAGTCTCGTACTTACTATACCACATAGGTGACACCGCGTTCGCGTCCATCCCGATAAGCACCGGTCTCCCAGACGTCACATCCATCACTCTCTCCATATACTTTATCATTGGACTCACTTCTAAACTGTACTGACAATAAACCGAACACACATAGAACACCCCACACTCATTTCTAATCCAGGCACATACACCATGCTCACTCATGCACTCTTCTACAGCCACAACTTCCATATTTCTATCGTTAACGACTACAGCCGCTTTGGCATCATGTTCATATAGTATCACTCTCATATCCCATGGTAATCCACACACCCGTCTACCAGAAACATATGGCTCCTGCAAAAGGACAACACTGACATCTTCCTCACACATAATAACTCCCAATTCGCATATCACCTTATGCGACCTTTGACAATTCAGCTGAATCATTTTCCAATCAGACTCAGGCATTGCTAATTCTTGTCTTCATCCTCTCTATCATACGTACGTACTCCGGACACGACACAGATAGCACCGAGTGTCCAGAGGGCAGGCCTATCATTTTACAATTCACGCAGCATTCAATCCCTCTGCAGTCCGCAACCATATGACTTTTCTCACCACACTTTCTACAGAGTTTCCCCACTTTACACTCCTTCATTCCATGCCCATACCCATAACACGCAAAACATTATACATCCTATCAAACTCTCACCTTGAACGCATTCCATTCTACATATATTCTACCATCATTTAATAGCCTATCACGCACTCTCATACTAACCTCAACGATCACATTTCCAGCGTTCGCACCTTTCTTACCGCCTCTACTAATTATCCTTACTCTCTCTTTAAAATCATTCTCACTAATCACATCTTTTAAATTCCGCGCATACAGCTCATTCATAAACACACTTTCTGTCATATCATTCGGAACATCGTACACTATGATTTCCGGTCCTATTCTCCTCGGTAGGTCCACTCTCAGTCCAACATTATCAAACGCTTTACATTCCTGAATCATTTTTCTTTCTTTTTCAGTAACCGTCTCAATAGCTATTCCGCCATTTCTGGTTTTTTGCAAAGCTTTAACTCTTACCTTTAGTTCCGGCCTAATATGTCTCATAACACGCTCCTTCACTTGCTCACTCGTTACATTCTCACCAGTTCCTTTCACAACAACAGCATAAATTAGGGTTTCCCTCTCTTGAACATGTACAACACCATCAACATTTGTTTCTGCACCGACATTTACATCCCTCGCTAAACATACGTTTTTATTCGGAAACATTGTGCTACCTTCCAACCGCCCAATCAGGCGCCCATTTTTACAGATCAGATCATTCACAATATATTCACACTCAGCCACTTTCCTCAGTATAAATTCGCATGCATTCTTCGAGACTTTGTTCGATTCACTCAACACAAAACATCTAATAGCTTCCCCTATCTTTTTAACTTTTGAAAGTTCACTTTCATATTCATTCTCATCACCACTATCATTATCATCCGTCCTTCTCTTCACCCTCCGCTGTTTGACAATCGCACCAGAAGCAACAACACACTCACTTTTTTCACTCCGCACACTGGAAACAGAACCCCTCCTCAAAACAGTATCCACTTCCACCATCATTGCCTTCTCACCACCATCCTCATTTTTATCAGTTTGTTTTTTATTATTTTTTTCCATTTTGTTCTCACGAATTGGGACGAACAACAGTCACTCCCCAGGTGACGCCCTTTCCGGGGAGAAGGCACCATACTCAAGAGGTCGCCAGGTATCTCGAGTTGGCCGCTAAGAACCGGACCACTCCCTGGCCATGCATCCCCTCGCCACGCATCACAGCTTGAAATTAGAGGGCATTTTTTATAGAGGTCACCATCCTCGCGGTCTGGGCAGTTAAGCCAAGACTCTCGGTCCCTTCGGCAAACCTCCGGGATTACGTTATGTATGGCTCAGGTGCCCCGGGTGCGCCATACCCGTACTGATGTTGCCAAAGCAACAGCAGCCCCTGGGGGAAGTAGATAGGGACAGTTATTGTGTGAATCGCCACCCGGAGGCGACGATTTGTGCTACATCGCCCAAACAGGCATACGCTACTACTGTATCCACTGCCTAGCGACGTTACCCCGAGACGGGCGATGGAAGAATCCAGCAGCGCCTGCGGGATCTTATGCGCAGGATGGACAGTTTAGCCGCGCCTTAAGTCCACCTTCCTTCCCAGAGCCCAGACCGCCGGTCTACACGCTTGCAGACGACGCAGAGACCCCTTCTCGCTTATAGACATGCCCACGGGGAACCACGGGGAGGCATGTCCACTGTATCCCGACCCGGATACACGCCCTGACCCTGTTATGGGCCTGGAAACTGGATAAAGATAAGATGGGGGTGAAGAAAATGACTTGGAAGCCATTGGATAAGGGTTTTTGGGAAACTTATCTACCTGCCTATATTTCCTTCTAACTTAAAATTACGCGACGCGAAGATCATTCGAGAATGCGGCATATCCGAGAAGATTACGGGACCGCACTCTCATAACTGAAGACTCCGACTTTTCCGACTTTTCCAGCTGAATGACCTTTTCCCTACACCTTTTCTCTAACGTTTTACGATTCGAATCCCTTTAGCCAAAGGGACTCGCAACAAAAACCAGCGAATGCCGCGTAGGCCTCTGAGCTCGACACTAAGAAGTGTGCCATCTCCGGCCATCGCCATTCGCTTTGCGGAACCATATCGCGCAGAGCTTCTCTCTGCGCATCGAAGAGTGGACAGTCCAACAAGAAGTGTTGCACCGTGTCTGTTCCACTCCCACATATGCACGCGTCACTGTCCACGAGATTGAGCGATTTGACACATGCTCGGAAATCTCCGTTTCCAGTGAGGACCTGCGTGCTCCAATAATTTGCTTCCAGGGATGGTATAGCCAGTCTACGGCGTACGTCCCCAAAAAAGGCGAACGTGGTACGACCCTTGCTGGAAGAAGCCCATTTGGTCTGCCACATGTTCGTCGCTTCTTCCTTAATTTTAGCAAAAGCGTTATTTTTCCCTATTCCGGCGGAGATTTCTATATTCCCGATCTTGGCGTTTTTCCCTATTCTAATTTGATAACGCGCGATATTTTCCTTTAATAATATGTTGACTGGCTTCGCTCCCGCGACGACACAAAGCGATTCCCACGATGCCGTGCGATATGCGCCGGTAGCCAAGATGAGGACCCGGCGCTGCGAGGCTTTTAAAATCCTAACGTCACTCCCCGTACACAGGTCTGCCCACCCCGCGGCCGCATAAGCCACCGTCGGTGCGAACACTCCCCGGTAAATTGCGGATAGTGCCCTAAATCTTAGGCCCCAATTGGCTCTAGCTAACGCACCTAGCTTTTGGAAGAGTATCCCGACTTTGTTTTTCAAAAATTGGCAATGCGTTTTAACTTTAAGGAATTTATCTATATAAATGCCAAGATATTTGACGGTCTGTTTAAACCCTATCTTCGAGCTTTTTATTTTTATTATAGGCGGCCTACTTTCGAGAATCGCGATCTTTTTATTGTTTCTACGCTTCCTATCCGGACATGCTCCTCCCCGTCTGCCTATATGGTTCCTATTTATCGCGGCGATTTTCAATATTATAGCTTCAGTCTTGCGTTCGGAGATCTGAAGCTTCGCGGACTCGCACCTATTTACGATCGCGTTGACCACCCGTTGGCCTTCAGATTCAATTTCGTTTCGCGAATCCCCGTTTATAACAACGACGAGACCATCCGCGTACGCGGCAAACCGATTTTCGACCAAGCCTTCTAGGAGCCGCAAAAGGCCGTCGAACATGAGGTTCCAACAAGTCGGACCGAGGACGGAACCTTGTGGGCACCCCCTCGCGGCCCGCTTGGACACCTCTGTAGCACCGAACGCGATTTTTACTGTTCGATTTTCGAAATAACTCCGGAGGACTTCGAAGACGTTCCGCGGGCAATTCAGTTCTTTTAAACTAGCTAGTACAAGAGGCCACCAGACGTTGTCAAAAGCCCCGAAGATGTCGAAGAGAAGCGCGACGGCGTACCCCTTTTCAGAGACAGAAACCATAAGCCGCAACTCCACAACAGCATCCTCCGTCGTCCTTCCGGGCATAAAACCGAACTGTCGATCGGAGACCCTACCAGGTGCCAGTGACGCGTCCATGAGGCGGGTTTTGAGAAGATTCTCGAAAAGTTTTCCTACTACGGAGAGGAGACAGATGGGTCTATAGGATTTCGGATCCTTCTCGTCCTTGTCCTCACTCTTCAGGAGGACTCGAAGCGAGCCCTCCTTCCAGATTGAGAGAAAGACGTCCCACTGAAGGCATCCGTTAAATAATCGAAGAAACTGACCGGGAATTATCCTACAAGCGGCTTTCAAAACCGCAACCTCAATAAGGTCCATTTCTGGAGCCTTATTATTTTTAAAAGTTTTCACCGCTACAGCCATTTCTGCCGCCGTGAAGAATGAGGCGTCAACCGTGTCGGGGGAAACCTTCGAAGCGAGACGAATTTCACGTTGTTCGAACGTGTCATCCTGTTCCCGGTCATCCGGAGTGTGCACGTCTAGGAGGTAGCCGGCGGTCTCCTCTAAAGTCTTCATGGAATATTCGCCACACCGTAGTGTGCTGAGCACCCCCACAACTTGGAGTTTCCTCGCCTGGAGTTTATAAACGAATCCCCAGTGCTCCGAGTTACCGTGCGATGTGACAAACTTCCGTCAGCTCGCAAGCTTCGCCTTCCTCACCTCTCTGCCGTATTTCCGCAAAGAAGTGCGGTATTCCAACTTCAGAGAAAGGTAAGTGGGCTTGTCCCGCCCTCTCTGGAGTGCACGCCTCTTTCTGTATACTCCCTTTTTGAGTATAGTTAATTCGACCGTCCACCACGAGTTGGACTTCCTAAATCGTCTTTTTCTTGGCATCGTCGCGGAACAGGCTTTGGTGAGTTCCGCTGCCAACGTCTATCTCATCTACTCTATTCGCAGATCAGACATCGAGGACCTCCAGTCTCGATCTTGAAAGATCAGTCAAGCTCTCGGAGAATCACTCCCAATTAGCCCGACGAGTGTCAAACCTCATGTTCGCGGAACTCCGATCTCCACCTGACCCCTTTGGAACCCTCAATCTGATGTCGACTGCGTTGTAGTCGCTGGTCGTCCAGTCGGGCCTCACCTTCCAATCATTGATGAATTTGTTCATGGAAGACGACGTCAAGGTTACATCGATGAAAGACGAACCTCTTGCCGTCCAAAAGGTGGGTCCCTGTCCGACATCATTCACCACGTATACTCCATATGCTCGGATGAAGTCTTCAAATTTCGCACCTCTTTCGTCTGTCTCTTGGAGACCCCAGAGTGACGGACGAGCATTGGCGTCTACTGCCACTAACAATCTCTTTCCCCTCAGCGAATGAAGCACCACTTCGAGGTGTCTGAGGTATTTCTCTATCTCGTCGCTGTACTGGAAGTAGCACGATGCGACGTAGAAAGAAAAATTGGGAGCCTGCACTTCCACAAAGACGCAATGTGTCGTGCTAAGCTGCGAGACAAACACCATTTGGAATTGAGGGTTACAGACTGCCACTGCAGCCCAGGGGCGTTCTGAGCGTACAGCAGCCACCTTCATATTCTTCCCTAAGCCAACGAAGGTGTGGCTCTTGCCATGCTTCTTGACGTGCAACTCCTGCAATAACAGGACGTCAAGTTGCTTTTCGGCATCAAGGTGACACACCTCACCCGTAACTACAGCTGAACGCCGTAACTACAGCTGAACGCCGTAACTACAGCTGAACGCCGTAACTACAGCTGAACGCCGTAACTACAGCTGAACGTCGTAACTACAGCTGTACGCCGTAACTACAGTTGAACGCAGTAGATAGGGACAGTGGGAATCTCGTTAATCCATTCATGCGCGTCACTAATTAGATGACGAGGCATTTGGCTATATGTTTCAGCGCTGTGTTCATCGTAACTCAATGATTCAAACGAGCGAACCAGCGATGATATTGCAAAGCTGCTGTTTGCTGTTGGCGTTTGCAAAGCGTTTTGGACAAACACAAGAAACCAACAAATGGTCCTCACATTAAAAATAAACATGCATCCGCTGCGACCTGTGGCGAATAGCCACCAGTTCATGTCGTCGCACCTACAGCTCTGTTCGCGGCCTGTCGCCGCCGCCAATTATAACGCATTGTTATTGCGTTAAAACGCTTCCAATTGAGCCAGGATCTTCACAACACACGAGTCGTAAGCGTCCGCAGTTGGCTCGTAGTGAGACCTAGCTGCTTCAACTCACGCTCGCTCTCGGGACTCCAGGCACCTCGCCAAGAGATGGTAATGGCGGTAAAACGAACATTATCTCTTCGTACTCCTGTGTGTTCCGCCACTCGGTCTCTCAGATCTCGGATCGACCGGTATTTCTCCACCTTACGGTCATGAGCCACGTTCAGAGCCGTTTCGCTGGACACGACCTGCGCGTCTACGACGATAGCCTCACCATCCCTAACTATCGTCAGGTCGGGTCAGCGCCTTCCGACAGAGGTCGAATACGCTTGTTCCGTATCGACATGCCATCCCTTCGTTCGCAAGAAGCTACCAACTTGACGGCATTGGTCGTCATGCCGCAGGATCCTTCCTCCGTGCGTTCGGAAACACTTCTACACGCAGTGAGCGGGCGTCTCGATCTCGGGACAACCCGCCCTACAACGCACATCGTGCCCCTCCCGCCCTCGGGATGATCTCGCTCTAGACGGTAAGCAGTTGGCCCGGACGTGGTGATAATGCACGTAGTCAGCTCCGGGTATGGATTGGGCACCCGCCGCAACCCAGTGGGAACTCAGTTTGGACGAACCGACCTCCCTGAGCACCTTCCCATCGCATGACTCGTGCAACCAGGTCGCACACTGCTGTCTGAGCTCGGCTGTTGTGGTTACTCGAACGGTCCTAACACGCATCTGCTTTTCGCACCAGGCTACTGCCTAGCCACATATGTGGATTCGGCAGCGGCAGAAGCGGCAGGCATCGAGCTTACACACAACTTCCGAAGTCGGTTATGCTTCATAATAGGGATCAGAGTTCTAAGCAAAGGCATGCCAAGCCCGCCACTCTGTATCGGCGCATGGAAGTATCCAGCAGGGACATCATGGGGCAATAGCAGCCAGCGTCGAACCGCAGTTCTTACCAGCACGTCCACTCCTCTTAGTGTTTTTGACGTGACTGATCCCACTACCTACCGGTGGTAATACCGGGGGGGGGGGGAGACAGTCACGGAACAGCTGCAACCTCTGCTGAGGTTTGAGCGGCGCTCTCGTTAAAAGCTCGATGGATTGAGCTAGAGGAGGGACGCTTGCGTATTCCCTAGCACCTTCATATGTGCTTCCCAAATAGGTCCAGACCTCGACTGGGGATCTCTGCGGTAACAGCGCTCCCTCCACGCTGAAGTTAGATGTTAAAACGATTTTCACCTTTTTGTCTCGGCCAGACGCTACCAGTAACAGCACTCCGGTCTTACTAGCATTAACGCTCAAGCCATTCAGTTCGAAAGCGGTGTTAAGCCGCGTAAGGTTTTCTTGGAGTCCTACCTTCGTGGAGGATAGGAGTATAATATCGTCGGCGTAACCCAAGGCGCTAACGACTCGACCCCCGATTCTGAAGCCAACATCCTCCGAGAAAACCCCAAGTGCTCTATCTACGACCAGATTGAACAGCAGGGGGAGGATACAGCATAGAGGATCACCCTGTCTCACGCCACGTCCCAGCTGCGCCATCGACACCTCCTGGCCGACGGTGGGCTATAACACCGTCCTAGCATTGTTGTAAATTGCTCTGATGTACTCTCGGAAAGGTGGCGGTAGACCCACTTCCTCGAGAGCCCTGTGAATGGCCGTGTGCGAAACCGTGTCGAATGCTTTCGACAGGTCCACACACGCCATATGGACATTTCTACAGCGCCTCCGGGCGTGATCCAACACGGCCGACAGGATTGTGACATTCTCACAGACCCCATCAACCGGTCGGAAACCCCTTTGGCGCTGGTCGAAAATGTCCAGAGCCTCTAGTCTTTTGGCCAAGATCTTGTGGAAGTGTCTTAGCATAACGGATCCTATACTAAGGGGTCGATAATCCGACGGCGCAGGCCGTTCCGGCATCTTCCCCTTTTCTAGGAAAACCGTTCTGGTATTGGCGATCGACGAGGGCGCCTCACCCGCAAGAAGCAACAGGTTGAACAACAGAGCATGGATATTCTCGGCTCTATTCCGTCCAACCCCGGTGCAGTGCCAGACTTTACAGAAAACTTTGCCACTTCGGCAGGTATAACAGGGTCCCAGAGCAAGGTCCTATCGAGCATAGGAGCATTTTCCATGGTCGCGCCCTCGCCGAGACCTTCGAGATGAATCCCTCTGGCTCTCGGCGGAAGAATCCGGCTGGCACCGCCCGTCTGTCTCGACTCTCCGAGTGTGCGGCGCAGCTCCGTCATGTCTCCATCCGCCACACTAGTCGTCTCCATAAGAGGACGCCAGTAGTCGCGGAATTCAACAGCGGACGGACGCACGCGCTCCGCATCACCATCGAGTATCTTCGAGAGACAGTATTTGAGGTTCTTTTTGTAGTCTGCACTATGGCATAATCCCTACACGTCTTTTGCTTCTTATTCTCTCTCCTCAAGTTGTTCGCTTTGGGAGGATTTCGCTGTCGTGCTTCTGCGCGTCTAGGAGGGGCAGCCGTCGGCTTAGGAAAAATCTTGCCCAGCCATCTCTCGATGGCATGAACGTCGATTCTCCCAGCCAGAAAGTCTTCTGCGATGTTCGCCAGAGACTCAGCCTCATAGCTCCGAAGGCACCTCACAAGCTCACGGAGCTCTTCGACTACGCCTCGGAGCCTCCAAGAGGTCTCAGTGACCAGCTGGGGTGCGGGCTGCGGCTCATCATAGGCCGTCTCAATGGACGGGCGGGCGACTCCTATCATCGTCGCTCCGCCCGTGTTGCCAGCATCGTCAACATCATCGGTGTTCGATGAGACCTCTTGGCAAAACGCTCGGACCAACTCGCGGTAAGCCTCTTGTCGACGCTTACCCTTGATGGCTTCCAAGGTTCTATTGGGGAACTTCTCATGGAGATATTGGCTTATGAAGAAAATCCCCGCTGAGGTGGCTGTAGCCTCAGCTCTTGCCATGAGACGGACCTCCTCCTCTGACCATCTGGCCCTAACGCGTTCCACAACGACCGCGTTGTTGGCTTCCACGGGGTGCGCAATACAAGTGTGCACACCGAGGGCCTGCCTGTTCCTGAAGTCCCTGCCGCAGAGATCGCATGCAACGGGCGGATCATTTGCCTGCTGTTCGGCAATGGCATTGTCGCGATTCTGCGAGGGAGGAACCTGACGCTCGTCTGACGGCGCTCCGCCACAAGTCGCATCATCATTCATGCGCCGCACATGCAGCGCTCGGGCCATCCGAGAACCCGAGCGTGTATTCATTCTTTCTTGATTCATACTCATATTTATTGCATGTTGGGGGAGCAAACGGATTGATAACCGAGAGTCTCCCGAAGCCGTTCCTTTCTTGTCCCCACAACTCACTATGGAATCGGCACATAGGCCCTTGTGGGGTCCTTTGGGGAGCACTTCGCTGTGACATCGCTCTGCGTTGCCAGGAGCACCATCGTGGAGGTGGATGCACAACTTAAACGTGAGAGGCTGAAGGTCCTAACAAGAGGACTATTTATATATAGCGTACGCAAGGTGTTCAGCATACCGACCTATATAAACGCATCACGCCCCAGACTATGACCCTCAGACCCCAAGATCAACTCAGAACATCACCCTCGCGGGCCGGATCTTAATCCAGCAACGACCCAGGATCAGTAAAGAGCGTCACCCGAACGTCCTCAAGAGAGTCATAATTACTCCCGCCGTTTACCCGCGCTTGCTTGAATTTCTGCACGTTGACATTCAGAGCACTGGGCAGAAATCACATTGCGTCAACACCCGCGAGGGCCATCGCAATGCTTTGTTTTAATTAGACAATCGGATTCCCCTAGTCCGTGCCAGTTCTGAGCTGAGCGTTGAATGGCAGCCGAAGAGGACGACCACGACGGCTCGCGCCGCCACGGAAGCCTCGCAGCAAGGAAGATCCGCGGGAGGCCAAGGCACGGGACCGAGCTCGGATCCCGGGACCGGCGCGAGAACGCCGACCGTTCACCTCGCCCAGGCCCGGCACGTCAGCCAGACCCGCTTCCCGACCAAGCCCGACACGCCCCGCTCCTCAGAGCCAATCCTTATTCCGAAGTTACGGATCCAATTTGCCGACTTCCCTTGCCTACATTATTCTATCGACTAGAGGCTCTTTACCTTGGAGACCTGCTGCGGATATGGGTACGAACCGGCGCGACAACTCCACGTGGCCCTCTCCTGGATTTTCAAGGTCCGAGGGGAAGATCCGGACACCGCCGCAACTGCGGTGCTCTTCGCGTTCCAAACCCTGTCTCCCTGCTAGAGGTTTCCAGGGAACTCGAACGCTTATACAGAAAAGAAAACTCTTCCCGGATCTCCCGACGGCGTCTCCAGGTCATTTTGAATTACCCCGACGAACACTCTTACGAGGGCCCGAATTGTATGCGGTTCCGCTGCCGGGTTCCGGAATAGGAACCGGATTCCCTTTCGCCCAACGGGCGTGTGTCTTTATATACATCATCATCATCAAAACGTCGCTCGCCAGCGGCGACGGAACGCTCGTAAAGCGACGTTCGTGCGCGACTCGCTCGGTTCTGCTGTTTTGTTGCTGTGTTTCTTCGACACTCGAGTATATTGTACGCCGTCATAGACATAGGATTTCTCCTAGGGCTTAGGATCGACTGACTCGTGTGCAACAGCTGTTCACACAAAACCCTTCTCCACGACAGTCCTCCAGGGCCTCCCTGGAGTATTTGCTACTACCACCAAGATCTGCACCGACGGCGGCTCCAGGCAGGCTCGCGCCCAGACCCTTCTGCGCTCACCGTCGCGACCCTCCTACTCGTCAGGGCTTCGTGACGACGCGAGAGACCTTGCGACACCGTGCCAACAAGACACGACGCGCCCGGCGCTCCCGTTGCCGCCCCACTTGCCGCTGACGGCAGAGTATAGGCTCGACGCTTCAGCGCCATCCATTTTCAGGGCTAGTTGCTTCGGCAGGTGAGTTGTTACGCACTACTTAGCGGATTCCGACTTCCATGGCCACCGTCCTGCTGTCTTAAGCAACTAACGCCTTTCATGGTGTCCCATGAGCGTCGAGTTGGGCGCCTTAACTCTGCGTTTGGTTCATCCCACAGCGCCAGTTCTGCTTACCAAAAATGGCCCACTTGGCACTCTGAACCGAGATGCTCGTGGCTTCATAATTCAAGAAAGCCAGAGATCTCACCCATTTAAAGTTTGAGAATAGGTTGAGGTCGTTTCGGCCCCAAGGCCTCTAATCATTCGGTTTACCAGATGAGACTCGTTCGCGTTCCGTGGGGAACGGTCGAGTGCCAGCTATCCTGAGGGAAACTTCGGAGGGAACCAGCTACTAGATGGTTCGATTAGTCTTTCGCCCCTATACCCAGTTCCGACGATCGATTTGCACGTCAGAATCGCTACGGACCTCCATCAGGGTTTCCCCTGACTTCGTCCTGACCAGGCATAGTTCACCATCTTTCGGGTCCCAACGTGTACGCTCTGGGTGCGCCTCTTCTCGCGATGAGAATGAGACGCCCAGGGAGTGCGCGGCCGCATCGCGACGCGGCCCATCCTCCCTCGATCGACGGCCAGAGTCGATCTTCACTTTCATTACGCTTTTAGGTCTCGCGACAAGTCCCAAAGACTCGCGTACATGTTAGACTCCTTGGTCCGTGTTTCACGACGGGTCCTAAGAGTACCCAAAGCAGAAGCGTCGCCGACCGGTATAGATCCCCCTCGATTCCCACAAGGGAATAAGAGGGACGTTCGACAGGCCTGTCGAAGGTGAACCGTACTTCAACCAACAGCGGGCCAGGACCGGGGACGGCGCAAAGTCCGTAACCTCCGAGTACCGTGGCGCGCGCTTGCGACGGCCTCGATGCACCGTTAATAGTGCGGCCTGATATCTTGCGCGTACCGCCGAGCAGCCGGCCGAGCGACCGAGGGTTTGTCGCGTGCCGTTTTACCGGCGACGCGACAGTCACCGCACCCGGACCGTAGACCGGCACCCAGCGGGTCGCGACGTTCTACTTGGGGAGAAGTGCACAACGACGAGCGCCGGACATCGACGCACGGTAGCGTGCCCGCGCGAGAGCCGCGAGGACTTCGCGGGACATCGCCCACCGACGCAAAGCCAGCGCCGCTGACGATGAATCTCCCCGTTCGATCTTTTGGGTTTTTTAGGTTTACCCCTGAATGGTTTCACGTACTCTTGAACTCTCTCTTCAAAGTTCTTTTCAACTTTCCCTCACGGTACTTGTTCGCTATCGGTCTCGTGGTCGTATTTAGCCTTAGATGGAGTTTACCACTCACTTAGAGTTGCACTCTCAAGCAACCCGACTCTAAGGAGAGATCCTCCCGAGACGCGCACCGGTCTCTACGGGCCTGGCACCCTCTACGGGTAAGTGGCCCCATTCAAGGTGGACTGACCCGACACCTCGGGATAAGCGGATCCTCCCAAACACCACATTTCCCTGCGGCGGAACCGCGGGATTTGGTGCCGGGCTCTTTCCTGTTCGCTCGCCGACTAAGGAAATCCTAGTTAGTTTCTTTTCCTCCGCTTAATAATATGCTTAAATTCAGCGGGTAATCTCGCCTGCTCTGAGGTCGCCAAAGAGTTTAGTTTTCGATAACCGTGGCCGCGCCGCCTCCTCCGCCGGCTCTTTTCTCACTTACTCCCACCCTCTCTCTCTCTCCCTCAACGGGGAGAGATGGAGAGAGGAGTGAGAGAGAGATAGAGAGCGAACGTCGGGAGAGCGGCAGCGCCGGCACAGCGGCTTCGCATTGTACTCAGAGGAGTGGCGAGGAGACGTGTTGTTTGTGACAACGACTCTTCCACGCGCGGCTCGCAGCCGCTAATAGGAGGAAATGTAAGCCGATCGAATCTCGTTCGAGTTGTCTGCTTGCAAACAACGAATAAGATCGGCGCGGATCGCGTCATCTTCGATCGCCGGGGACGCGAGATACATTGCGAGCGAGTGTGTGCGTACACGTACATCTCTATCACCCACATCCTTCAAATTTTCTCTCCGCATATCGTGTGTTATGCACGGATATGGGATACGGGGCGAATCGGATTCGATGAGTACACGACGACGCGTGCCGGTCCCCTATATTAGTTTTCGAGAATTTCGTGGACTCGGACAAGCGGTCGGCTCGCGATTCACCCGCGTTAAGGAGGGTTCTCTCGCTCTTTTCTCTCCGCGTACCGCCGGGCGACGACGCGCCGCGGTTCTCTCCTACCGTTTGCGCGGAAGGTGGCGCAAGCGCGCGCTGGCGCACCGGGAGACCACGAGAGGGATAACGCAACGTGTATGCGCGTGTCTTCTACTTCCTCTCTCCTGCGACAGTTTCCGGGCGCGCGCGCGCAGGCTCCCTATCTTTAGTTACTGCGTGTGTGCGTATGCTGCTCTCACTCTTCCTTTTCCTCTGTGTTATTTCAGGCGACGCCAAGGGGCCGCCTCTCGGGACGGTTCGTCTCGAGCGAACGTCCAACGATCGCTCGTACATCGTTTGCGTGAACTGGCACGGTGGCCCGGCGCGCAAAGGCGCAAGCAGTTTCGAGGTACTAAAACGACCCTCAGCCAGGCGTGGTCCGGGAATTGTATCCGTGGACCGCAATGTGCGTTTGAAATGTCGATGTTCGTGTGTTCTGAAATTCACAAGTTGACGCGCAATTAGCTGCGTTCTTCATAGACCCACGAGCCAAGTGATCCACCGTTCAGGGTAATCGTTTTGCAATTCTTGCGTTCATCGAACGCTTCGTTCATCCATCTTAGTCTCCTCTGCGAAGAGAGAGAGATAAAATCGTTGGCCCTTCGATCAGCCTGGCCGCGCGCATCCGAGCACGCGCGCGAACCGCCGCCACCGCTGAGGAGGCTACGGCACAAAAGTTGTTTCGCGATCGGAGCGTCTCTTCCCCGTATATATAATATAATATAATATTTGGAAGAGCCGGGGCGGAATGTTCTTTGAAGAAACCGTCGAACTTGATCGGGTGATCCGTCCTCTTGCCCGTTCGTCCGATAGCCGCGCGCTCGCGTACGAACACGCTGACCGCTGCCCCGGTGCGGGGAGGGGCGCGTTCACGAGCGTTGCGGACGCACGGACCGGCGTAGGTTACCACCGGTACGCGCTAACGCCGAATCGTAACTCTGCGCTTGGCGAGAGCGCGACCGGGAAAGCGTCTCTGCTCCGAATCGCATTCATGTAATTTCGCAATTTGCGCAACGAGCCTCAACGGGTCGCGCGCGACGCGACGCGACGCCGGTTGCGGCTGCGAATATTAAGGAGAGAGTCTCGGATAATCCTCTCCTCCTCCATCCTGCTCACACGACACCGACCGCGCCGAAAAAGGCCGACGGCGCTCTGCTGCTGGCTTCCCTTTCTCTCTCGGGTCGTCGCAGAGGCGCGCGGCGCTTGACGCGCGTCGTCGTATTAGTACGGGATATAATCCGTCAAATCCATTTTACTTTCATATCTGTTTTCTTTGTCCATTCAGTCGCCGACTGCTGCGAGCGCGCGTCCAAAAGACTCGTGACGCAGAGCAGGACCTCCGGAACGTTAATAATCCTTCCGCAGGTTCACCTACGGAAACCTTTTTACGACTTTTACTTCCTCTAAATGATCAAGTTTGGTCATCTTCCCGGCAACATCGGCAATGCCGAGACATTGCCGCGCACCAGTCCGAAGACCTCACTAAATCATTCAATCGGTAGTAGCGACGGGCGGTGTGTACAAAGGGCAGGGACGTAATCAACGCGAGCTTATGACTCGCGCTTACTGGGAACTCCTCGTTCATGGGGAACAATTGCAAGCCCCAATCCCTAGCACGAAGGAGGTTCAGCGGGTTACCTGGGCCTTTCGGCCAGGGAACACACGCTGATTCCTTCAGTGTAGCGCGCGTGCGGTCCAGAACATCTAAGGGCATCACAGACCTGTTATTGCTCAATCTCGTGCGGCTAGAAGCCGCCTGTCCCTCTAAGAAGATTTGTTTGTACGTTGGTAGTAAAAACCCGCCAGCCGAAGCCGGGGGCCTTTGCGATACCATAAGGTACGCCTATTTAGCAGGCTAGAGTCTCGTTCGTTATCGGAATTAACCAGACAAATCGCTCCACCAACTAAGAACGGCCATGCACCACCACCCACCGAATCAAGAAAGAGCTATCAATCTGTCAATCCTTCCGGTGTCTGCGCCTGGTGAGGGTTCCCGTGTAGAGTCAAATTGAGCCGTAGGCTCCACTCCTGGTGGTGTCCTTCAGTCAATTCCTTTAAGTTTCAGCTTTGCAACCATACTTCCCCCGGAATCCAAAAGCTTTGGTTTCTCGGAAGCTGCCCGCCGAGTCATCGGAGGAACTTCGGCGGATCGCTAGCTGGCATCGTTTATGGTTAGAACTAGGGCGGTATCTGATCGCCTTCGAACCTCTAACTTTCGTTCTTGATTAATGAAAACATTTTTGGCAAATGCTTTCGCTTCTGTCCGTCTTGCGACGATCCAAGAATTTCACCTCTAACGTCGCAATACGAATGCCCCCATCTGTCCCTATTAATCATTACCTCGGGGTTCCGAAAACCAACAAAATAGAACCGAGGTCCTATTCCATTATTCCATGCACGCAGTATTCAGGCGAAGGTAGCCTGCTTTAAGCACTCTAATTTGTTCAAAGTAAACGTACGGGCCCGACTCGACACTCAGTAAAGAGCACCGCGACGGGATATTAGTTGGGCCGCCCCTCGCGAGGCTAAGCCCACCGGTAGGACGTCCCATATCACGCCAGTTAAACACCGCGAGCGGTGAACCGACTGTGTGCGACACAGATTCAACTACGAGCTTTTTAACCGCAACAACTTTAATATACGCTATTGGAGCTGGAATTACCGCGGCTGCTGGCACCAGACTTGCCCTCCAATGGACCCTCGTTAAAGGATTTAAAGTGTACTCATTTCGATTACGGGGCCTCGGATGAGTCCCGTATCGTTATTTTTCGTCACTACCTCCCCGTGCCGGGAGTGGGTAATTTGCGCGCCTGCTGCCTTCCTTGGATGTGGTAGCCGTTTCTCAGGCTCCCTCTCCGGAATCGAACCCTGATTCCCCGTTTACCCGTTACAACCATGGTAGGCGCTGAACCTACCATCGACAGTTGATAAGGCAGACATTTGAAAGATGCGTCGCCGGCGCTAGGACCGTGCGATCAGCACAAAGATATTCAGAGTCACCAAAATAAACGGTGGACGAACGGCGAACCGCCCGCCACCGATTGGTTTTGATCTAATAAAAGCGTCCCTTCCATCACTGGTCGGGACTCTGTTTTGCATGTATTAGCTCTAGAATTACCACAGTTATCCAAGTAAATGTGGGTACAATCTAATGAACCATAACTGATTTAATGAACCATTCGCGGTTTCACCTTAATTCGGCATGCACTGAGACATGCATGTCTTAATCTTTGAGACAAGCATATGACTACTGGCAGGATCAAACAGGGAGCTTCGTGTTCGGTTACTCGCGTGGAGC
>NW_027223471.1:22500-30533 GCF_030449975.1 Polyergus mexicanus
TCTTATTCTCGAGTCAAGGACTCCTGAGAAAATTCTCCCCATCATAAGCAGTGGTATCAACGCAGAGTACTTCTTTATATCGCTAGGATCTTTACCGTCTTTTGGTATAAGCGTTGTTCTATTGCTTTTCCATCTGTTTGGGTAAGAGAAGCCTTTAGTTTCGCACAGTACAATTGGACACGTTGCAATCGCAAACTGTGATATTAGACACATAAAGTTGCGAACCGTTCGATTGGACACATTTCAATTGCGCACGGTTCGTTTAGACACATTTTATTTGCGCACCGTTCAATTGGACACGTTGCTTTTGGACACAACACATATTTTTGTATAATTTAAAATACATACGCATGTATGTATATATAATTTTGAAATTTTTTGATATTTATTATTAATTTCATTTGGTAAATAAACGTTTGTTACTGTTCGTTTACACACAGTTCGTTTGCACACAGTTCTTTTGCGCACAGTTCTTTTGCACACATTTCTTTCGCGCACAGTTCTTTTGCGCACATTTCTTTTGCGCACAGTTCTTTTACGCACAGTTCTTTCACGCACATTTCTTTCGCGCACGTTTCTTTCGCGCACATTTCTTTCGCGCACATTTCTTTTGCGCACAGTTCTTTCGCGCACATTTCTTTTGCGCACATTTCTTTTACGCACATTTCTATTGCGCACATTTCGATCAAGCGTATCGCATCTGAATATTCATACATTCTGAATGTTGATATATTTAAGAAAAGGTTGGAGGTCGCCATCTTGCATGCGCTTCGATACGGGCGTGTTTCTGCGAGTGCTCTCGAAATTTTGAAGAATCAGCCCTTTTCTGGGTTACAGTTCGCAATATTTTGTCGGAGTTATTTGGCTCTGGTAGCGTGCTTCCTTTAGAAGCTTTTATTTGGGCGCCCAAAGTGAAATCTCGTTCGCTATTCATTTTTATAAAGTAAGTCATCACAGGCACCTTTGTCTCGACAAAGGCCATTGTGCCTGGTGCCACCGTGCCTCGTAGCTACGGATAAAAAATCTCTGGATTATTCTTCCTTCTCTCATTAACCCCTTGACTTTTCCAATATGAACTCGGGAGGATCTGACGACTTCCGTAAGGATAATGTGAGTACCTATAACTCTATTCTTTCTTCACATACGGATGCGAATATTGTCATCTAAGATGATAACACGACATGGAAGCTCTGAATGATCTTAGATCGGAAGCCTATCTCTCAATATTAAACTCACCTAAAAATGTGCATATATCATCAGTTATTAAAAAGGAAAAAAATCTGAAACGTGCAAAAACGGACCTAATCCACAGTCAAACCACAAGAAAGGTCTTCGGCACTGAGACTCATTCCTCTCTTGATTCTACTAATATTTCCGCCTCATGCTCAACTGTCACTATATCAGAGAGTATATTGAAGAACAGATATTCCCCAGATAACCAAGGACCTTTTGATGTACACGTACAAAGGATTTCGAAGCCACACGCTCCTCTTCATCCAATATCAGTAGGAAGGATAATTGCCAGCCTCAACCTAAGTGATGTGATGGAAATTAGAAAGATGGGCTTTTCCAAGGTCTCGATCTTTGTAAAGTCTCGGGAAGCGGCTAACAACTTAGTCAACGACTCACATTTAAAGAAGGAAGATTTGATAGCATTTATCTCCCCATCTCGCACCTCTCGCAAAGGAATCATCAGGAATGTTCCTTTGGACCTCTCCGATGACTTGATATATGAAAATACTAAGAGCCCTTTCAAGATTGTGTCAGCTAAGAGACTTAACAGAAGAATACTGGACCCTGATCCTCGTGGAGGGGAAGAGGCTTCCGCTGTTAATTATACCCCCTCTTTCACAGTAGTGATTACCTTCGAGGGCCAAAAAATACCCAAGAATGATTCTCTTTTTTATGTTAATTACTCTGTCTCTCCTTACGTCACCAGAGTATCTCTATGCCACTCCTGTTACAGGTTTGGACACATAAAAGCATCATGCAGAAGCAAACCACGTTGTGTCCACTGTGGAGAGAAGGATCATTGCTTCGATAAAGAGCAATGCCCTCACGCACATGACCCTCCGAAATGTTGCAACTGCGGAGGTGGTCACAGAGCGGATGCACCATCATGCCCTGAGCTATCAATTCAAAGGGAGATTAGGCAGTACGCGGCTTACAGGAACATTTCGCTGCTTGACGCCAGGGAAATTGTAAGAGGTAACAGATCTCCTCCACCTTACTCTCCTTCCTTGGATGAGTATCCTCTCCTCCCGCATTCTCCCCCTAGTTTTAAAAGCTCTTGTTTACACCATACGTCTGGGTTTCCCTCATTGAACCACCTGCATACATCCTATACCAAAGCGGCCTCGGAATATTCTAACTCCTTACACAATTGCTCTCCTCCAAATCTCCCCAACAAAAAAATGCGACATCCCCGTCGCTTTCCCCCCCTCTTCGCGCCCATCTCCGAACTTATTTGTCGCTCCTAACGGGAGACCTCCTAGATCGCGAAACAAAATTGTCTTCAGCGACACATCATCGTCGTCTCAATCCAATCTTGGTAAAGATCACAATAGCAACATTAATATTCAACATAAAAATTTCTCTGCTAACGATCTGGTGAATACTATTGGCTCTTTTCTTATCCATCTCACTTCAGCTCTCTCTTCCTCTTCAATGACGGAGGAAGTTCACAAGATAATAGATTCTATTCAAAGCTTACTGCTCAATCTAGACCAGAGGTCCCCTCACCATTTTGATAGCAACGACAATGACAAGCAATCCCGTTAGAGATGGCATCAATATTCTCCAATGGAATTGCCATGGACTTAGGAATAAAAGGGACCTGTTGCTTAATATTGTCCAGGGCTACGATGTTCTTGCATTTTCAGAAATCTGGCTTACCCCGGAACAATTCAAATTTCAACTTCCACAATTTTCGTATAATTCGCTTTGACGGACCCTCCAATAGATCTGGGGGGGGGGGTGATCATCGCCGTCAAAGATTGGGTACCGTTTACTATAATCGACTCTATTTACTCCATTCAAGGTCGACTCGAGTCGATTGCAATTAGGATCGAGACTCCTACAGATCCTATTTATATAGTCTCTATATAACATCATCTAGGTAACTTCGATGATGCTAACTGGGACAACCTTTTCTCTTCCATTCCATCCGTTTCTCGAATCATCATCACGGGTGATTTTAATGCTCACCACAATATTTGGGGTTGTGCGTCCCCTGGCTCTGTCGGTAAGGCTCTCCTTGACTCCGCATTGGATCCCTTTCTCTATCCCTTAAATGATGGCACCTTTACGTACATATCCCGTCCAAATCAGGCTCTTTCAGCGATCGACTTAACTTTTGCTTCCTCAGATCTATTCCCTTCATGTTTATGGACATCTTTCGATGACTCGCTAAACAGCGATCATATTCCAACGATTATCTCACTCTCTCAACTTGTCAAATGCCGCTCTTTCTTTTCGCATAAACTTAACACCTCACGTATCAATTGGAAACAATTTACACTTTCTTTGTTAAACCAGCACCCCCAACTTCTCACTCAACTCAATCAGGATAGTATCTCACCTTTAGACAAATACGATTCTATTATAACTGTCATTAAAAATACCCTTCTCTCGCTCACTCCACCTCCAACATGTAATCGTAAGAAATTTACATCTCCTCCGGCCTCATGGTGGAACGAGGAGTGCTCTGAAGCAGTCGCAAAAAGGAAGCAATCCCTTAAACAATTTAGGAATCATGTCTGTCTTGATAATCTCATTCTCCTTAAAAGGCAGAAGGCTGTTTCTAGACAAGTTTTACGCTCTGCCAAATGCAATGGTTGGAGGGAATACTGCGAATCTCTGGGGTCCTTCACACCCATATCACAAATCTGGAAGGTCATCAAGAGATTTAAGAACAGATTTCTCAATCCAGTTTTACCTATTTCTCAATCTAATTTTAGTATACCTGCAGACATGCTGAATCAAATCAACTCTCTATGTCCTTCCTCCTGCCTTCACAAACAGAGTGTCCTCTCGGACACTAGTTCTAATGATTATGCGTGTAAATATTTTGACTCTCCATTTAAAGAGAAGGAACTTCTGTATATTATTCACTCTCTTAAAAAAAGATCTTCACCTGGCTTCGACCAAATCGATTACCGTATTATCTTTCGTCTTCCTCACGAATATCACTTACTCTTACTTGCAACTTTTAATCAAATATTTTTTACGGGCCTCTTCCCTGATGCTTGGAAGCACTCTTTTGTTTTCTTTATTCCCAAATCTACTCCGGGAAAGTATAGACCCATTTCCCTCACCTCTTGCTACTTAAAATTGCTTGAGAAACTAATACTGCTGAGACTGGATTGGTGGTTGGATCATAACCTCAAACTTCCGAACTCCCAATTCGGATTCAGGAAGTTCAGATCTTGCCAGGATAATCTCTCCTCTCTGATCACTGAAATTCATAGTGGCTTCTCCAAAGGAAATTCCATAACCTGTTTGTTCTTGGATTTATCTAATGCATTCGACGATGTTATCTCGAGCATTCTAATGAATGATCTTGATGAGATCGGCTTGCCTCCAATCTTACGTCAATTCATCTACAACCTTATCAGCTTCAGAAATGTGCAGTTCTGCATCAATGGAGAGCTTACCGACGAGTTTTACTCCTACAAAGGAGTCCCTCAGGGATTCATTCTTAGTCCGACACTATTCAATATCTATATCTCCAAACTCAGATCTAGTATGGGCAGGGGCTGCGAACTTATTCAATTCGCGGATGACATAGCTTTTTTTCATACCTCCCCACAAATACACGATTCCATCTCTAAAATTGAAACAGCCGCCAAACGCGCATGCGGTTATCTCACAACTAAAGGCTTGACAGTTTCTCCCACCAAGTCTTCACTCGTTGTTTTTACGAAAAAACGTGTGGATCCACTCTCTTTCTCTATAAAAATCTTAAATAATCACATTCCATCGACTTGCTCGTGCAGATTCTTGGGCATACATCTTGACTGTCGTCTTTCGGGAAGGAAACACTCGAGGTTCCTGGTGGGGAGGCGCTCCAAACTGATCAACATCCTGAGTATGTTGAGAGGTACCTGGTGGGAAGCTTCCCCTCAGCTCTTACTCAGCATTTATAGAGCGTTAATTAGGAGCTCTATGGAGTACGGATGTTCAATTTTCTCTCTCAACAATCGTTCAATTCTGCACCAGTTAGAGAAGATGCAATTTAGAGCCCTAAGGCTCTGCACGGGCTTACGTAGAACCACTCCTATTAACGTCCTGTTGGCTGAGTCTGAGAAAAGTTCATTAAAGTACAGGTTTTTCTACCTCACGTCAAGATATATTTTAAAGATTTTCAGTTTGGATGACCACCCTACCGTAAAGAAACTCCATCAATTGCAATGGTGCACTCGAAACTCGCGCAAAAAAAATCCAGCGGATTACTGTGTCTACTTGAAATATAAAAGATACATAGCATGCTTCATCTACCCCTCTGTTTATTCCATTGATTATTGGGCTCATGTCATTTCCCCTTCCATCAGGATCACATCCGCACTGGACGTAGAAAACATAAAAAATAACCCTGTTCCCACATTTATTTTTTTCGATATTTATCACGATCTTCTTCATGACCATACTCCTTTCTATACTGACGCTTCTAAGGTAGACGAAAACAACCACGTAGGCTGTGCCATTTATTCGCCTACCCTAAACCTCCAATTGCTTTTCAGAACCTACTCCTACGCTTCCATATTCTCGGCGGAAGCTTATGCTATTCTCCAAACTTTGGCTTATATCCTGGAAAATTCTATCCCGAGATCTGTTATCTTTACTGACTCTCTCAATGTGACATAAGCTCTGTCCTCGTTCAATTTCGGACATTCCTACAGCCACATTATACACGCTATAAGAAGCAAAATACACGTTGCATATTCTGCGGGCTTTCAAGTTATTATAGCCTGGATACCATCGCATTCTGGAATTTTGGGAAACGAGACGGCTGACCTTCTGGCCAAAAATGCAACCACCAAGGGCACATGGTATACCGGTCTGCTTCCATTTTCCGACTTTTTCTCGGTGGTAAGGAAGAACCTCATTGATGACATGACCAACATTCTTAAAAAACAGGCAAGATATAAGGGAATTAATTACTTTCGATCCTTTGATGAATTCCGCCCGAGATCTTGGTTCTACGAGATGGAGAATTTCAATCGTGAAAGCATCACCACCTGCTGTAGGATAAAAAGCGGACATTATGCACTCAATAGCAGTTTATTCCGTTGCAACCTGGTATCTCAATCTAGCTGTCATTGCGGAGCTCTTACTCAGGATATAAACCACATTCTTTGGTCCCCTTTTAAATACTAACAGACACTCTTTGATAAGAGCGCTCAACCAATTGGACATTTTCCCTCCAACGGATACTGCAGAATTGGCGGAGCCTTCCTCCGGAATGGTCCTTGCCATCTACTTCTTTCTCAAATCTTGTAAGATTCAAGTTTGACTCCTCGAACTGCCTCGCTCCTTCCTTTGGGTTTTCTCTTTTTTACCACTTCTTACCAACCAATCAACGAGCAGGAGTTTCACCCTCTCTCATTTACAAATGATCTTTTAAGATCTGCATTGATACCAACAAACCAGTTGATGGCCGTGTGACGAGTACTCGTCGGTACCAACCCCCACACGAAGAAAAAGAAGAAAAGGCTGTTACAACTGTGATTTCTTGCTGTCAGATTTGTTGTAATCGCTTATAATTAGAAAAAGAAGATGAAAAAGCTTATAATTATAAACATATTTCTACTTTTTATATGGTACGTGTTGTCCAAATAATAATTAATAATTTTATTATACCATTTTGTATCTTTGCCTTGGACATAGTTATTATGACAGATTTCCTAACCTCTCGTAATGGCACAGCGTAATAATTAATTTTTTATTTTTAAAGAGTCAAACTTGACTGTAAATTCTCCAAATCTTTTTTTCCGGTCGGTATCATTGCACACGTAACAGACACAACGTAATGTAATCAGGAAGTAAGAAAACATATCAGTTAAATATAAAGTTAAATTAATTGTAATTTTCATCTGAGATAAATTCTTCTTTGAGCTTCAATTAGATACATCACAATTTCAGTAAGTATTGTGTATTCAAATGCTTTGAAATAAGACAAGAATGCAGTTTAATGATATTCCTAGCAATAGTCCAAGAAGTAATGGATCTTTCTTATTTTCAGTGATGAATCATATCTTTGTTATAGATAGCATATCATGGTATTTTGTGCAATATCTCCATCAGTTCCGTGAAAGAATTCTGTGTATGAAATTCTAATATATTATGCTATTTATTAACATTTTTTACGCCTATTTCAGATATAAGAGAACTGAGAGCCATGTATGCTATACATCCATAGTAATTTGCACAGCAAATCAGTCATCGAGCACTAAAAAAGAATTTATTAACAAAATACGAGATTCTTTTAAGCGACAGTTTATTAAAATTTTCTCCGCTATTAGAATCTTGTGAAATGTTATGAAAATATCGATATCTCCATCAGTGTTGTGAAAGAAGTCATTTACAATACAAGTTGCTGTTTCCGTAGCCTTAGGGTAATCTGCTATTTAATAAACTGTACGTACGTATACTATAATATAATATAATAATATAATATACTCGTGAGATTTGATATTTCTACTAAAGTTATTCTGTATATGAAATTCTAATATATTATGCTATTTATTAATATTTTTAAATGACTATTTCAGATATAATAGAACTGAGAGCCACATATCCTACGCATCTATAGTAATTTGCACAGCAGATCTGTCATGAAGCACTAGAAAAGAATTGATTAACAAAGCACGAGATACTTTTAAGCGAGAGTTTACTATAATTCTCTCCGCTATTAGAATCCTGTGAAATGTTATGAAAATATCAACAATCATCTATTTATATTTTTGGGAAATTAATCTTTTATTCTCAAAGCATGTTTGTACAATGACATTTATTGTCCATCACAAGCAATC
>NW_027223472.1:5000-10000 GCF_030449975.1 Polyergus mexicanus
CGTTTTGCAATTCTTGCGTTCAACGAACGCTTCGTTCATCCATCTTAGTCTCCTCTCCGAAGAGAGAGAGATAAAATCGTTGGCCCTTCGATCAGCCTGGCCGCGCGCGTCCGAGCACGCGCGCGGACCGCCGCCACCGCTGGGGAGGCTACGGCACAAAAGTTGTTTCGCGATCGGAGCGTCTCTTCCCCGTACATATAATATAATAATATATATATTTGGAAGAGCCGGGGCGGAATGTTCTTTGAAGAAACCGTCGGACTTGATCGGGTGTGATCCGTCCTCTCGCCCGTTCGTCCGATAGCCGCGCGCTCGCGTACAAACACGCTGACCGCTGCCCCGGTGCGGGGAGGGGCGCGTTCACGAGCGTTGCGGACGCACGGACGGGCGTAGGTTACCACCGGTACGCGCTAACGCCGGATCGTAACTCTGCGCTTGGCAAGAGCGCGATCGGGAAAGCGTCTTCTGCTCCGAATCGCATTCATGTAATTTCGCAATTTGCGCAACGAGCCTCAACGGGTCGCGCGCGACGCGACGCGACGCCGGTTGCGGCTACGAAGCTTAAGGAGAGAGTCTCGGATAATCCTCTCCTCCTCCATCCCGCTCGCACGACGCCGACCGCACCGAAAAAGGCCGACGGCGCTCTGCTGCTGGCTTCCCTTTCTCTCTCGGGTCGTCGCAGAGGCGCGCGGCGTTCGACGCGCGTCGTCGTATTAGTACATGCGGGATATAATCCGTCAATTCCATTTTACTTTCGTATCTGTTTTCTTTGTCCATTCAGTCGCCGACTGCTGCGAGCGCGCGTCCAAAAGACTCGAGACGCAGAGCAGGACCTCCGGAACGTTAATGATCCTTCCGCAGGTTCACCTACGGAAACCTTGTTACGACTTTTACTTCCTCTAAATGATCAAGTTTGGTCATCTTCCCGGCAACATCGGCAATGCCGAGACATTGCCGCGCACCAGTCCGAAGACCTCACTAAATCATTCAATCGGTAGTAGCGACGGGCGGTGTGTACAAAGGGCAGGGACGTAATCAACGCGAGCTTATGACTCGCGCTTACTGGGAATTCCTCGTTCATGGGGAACAATTGCAAGCCCCAATCCCTAGCACGAAGGAGGTTCAGCGGGTTACCCGGGCCTTTCGGCCAGGGAACACACGCTGATTCCTTCAGTGTAGCGCGCGTGCGGCCCAGAACATCTAAGGGCATCACAGACCTGTTATTGCTCAATCTCGTGCGGCTAGAAGCCGCCTGTCCCTCTAAGAAGATTTGTTTGTACGTTGGTAGTAAAAACCCGCCAGCCGAAGCCGGGGGCCTTCGCGATACCATAAGGTACGCCTATTTAGCAGGCTAGAGTCTCGTTCGTTATCGGAATTAACCAGACAAATCGCTCCACCAACTAAGAACGGCCATGCACCACCACCCACCGAATCAAGAAAGAGCTATCAATCTGTCAATCCTTCCGGTGTCTGGGCCTGGTGAGGTTTCCCGTGTTGAGTCAAATTAAGCCGCAGGCTCCACTCCTGGTGGTGCCCTTCCGTCAATTCCTTTAAGTTTCAGCTTTGCAACCATACTTCCCCCGGAACCCAAAAGCTTTGGTTTCCCGGAAGCTGCCCGCCGAGTCATCGGAGGAACTTCGGCGGATCGCTAGCTGGCATCGTTTATGGTTAGAACTAGGGCGGTATCTGATCGCCTTCGAACCTCTAACTTTCGTTCTTGATTAATGAAAACATTTTTGGCAAATGCTTTCGCTTCTGTCCGTCTTGCGACGATCCAAGAATTTCACCTCTAACGTCGCAATACGAATGCCCCCATCTGTCCCTATTAATCATTACCTCGGGGTTCCGAAAACCAACAAAATAGAACCGAGGTCCTATTCCATTATTCCATGCACGCAGTATTCAGGCGAAGGTAGCCTGCTTTAAGCACTCTAATTTGTTCAAAGTAAACGTACCGGCCCGACTCGACACTCAGTAAAGAGCACCGCGACGGGATATTAGTTGGGCCGCCCCTCGCGAGGCTAAGCCCACCGGTAGGACGTCCCACATCACGCCAGTTAAACACCGCGAGCGGTGAACCGACGGTGTGCGACACAGATTCAACTACGAGCTTTTTAACCGCAACAACTTTAATATACGCTATTGGAGCTGGAATTACCGCGGCTGCTGGCACCAGACTTGCCCTCCAATGGATCCTCGTTAAAGGATTTAAAGTGTACTCATTCCGATTACGGGGCCTCGGATGAGTCCCGTATCGTTATTTTTCGTCACTACCTCCCCGTGCCGGGAGTGGGTAATTTGCGCGCCTGCTGCCTTCCTTGGATGTGGTAGCCGTTTCTCAGGCTCCCTCTCCGGAATCGAACCCTGATTCCCCGTTACCCGTTACAACCATGGTAGGCGCAGAACCTACCATCGACAGTTGATAAGGCAGACATTTGAAAGATGCGTCGCCGGTGCTAGGACCGTGCGATCAGCACAAAGTTATTCAGAGTCACCAAAATAAACGGTGGACGAACGGCGAACCGCCCGCCACCGATTGGTTTTGATCTAATAAAAGCGTCCCTTCCATCACTGGTCGGGACTCTGTTTTGCATGTATTAGCTCTAGAATTACCACAGTTATCCAAGTAAATGTGGGTACAATCTAATGAACCATAACTGATTTAATGAGCCATTCGCGGTTTCACCTTAATTCGGCATGCACTGAGACATGCATGGCTTAATCTTTGAGACAAGCATATGACTACTGGCAGGATCAACCAGGGAGCTTCGTGTTCGGTTACTCGCGTGGAGCGGTAACTCGCGAGCGAGCCCGAAGGCCCGTCGCTATTAAGCTCTTACTTCTCGCGCCGCCGGTCTTTATTAGCCGGTCGGCGACACTCTCTATCTACTTACTTACTTATTACGCAACACACTTTATGCGTGCGTCTCGTCTTCGTGAGAGGAGCGAGGCGGTCCGTGTATATAATAAACCTCCTCCTCTCTTACTTCAAGATCATTCTCCATTTTATATTGTGTATTATAAAAAGATCATACTCATTCTCATTCTCCCAATGTAAACGCGCGATCGCGAGGACCGCGCGATTTACCCTGACGCTAGATCGACGATGCCGATGCTTAGACGTCGAGGATAAATGTGCTATCGTGCTTTTAGCACGCACTTATATTTCGCTACGGCGTACAAAGCGTGCGGGAAGAACGTTGTAATCCGTCCTTCCACGCCACTCGTATCCGTGGAGTAAACGTTCGGTAAGCGCGACGATTCCGCTGCTGCGTCCAAGACGAGAGGGAATCGCGCGGCCAACACACTAGATGCGTGCGCGCCACATAAGAGCCATTCGGTCTTGCGACACCGACTCGTGGCAATGCTGTGCTCGTAATAAAAGTGTGTGCATAGAATAAGCGCCGAAGCGCGACACGTCGTACCCTCTTATAATACCCAACCGGACGGCCAGGCGGTCGGCGACGACACGGCTTTTTGCTTAGCGAGCGCGAGCTCGAGCTCGTCGAAATTTTGTCGACGAGAGCGTAAATACAATAGTCTCTTCCCTCATAGAGACGTTTTACTCGGACTCTGTCCGATAAAGCACAACACAAATCGCCGTTTGTGTTTTCTTCTCTCCTCTTAAACAATAATAAATCTCTCCTGTATCGTTCGTTTTAAACGTTCTCGAAAAGACAAGAACGCAAGAATCGTGCGAGCCGCGCGAAGAACGCGCAACCGCCCGTTCGTCCGATTCGGTTCGGTCCGACGCGCCGAGCGCGACGTACCTCTTATAATACCCAACCGAGCGGCCAGGCGGTCGGCGACGCACGGTACTACGCACGGTCGCTTATGAGTGCGAGCGTCGAAATACCCACGCGCTCGAGACTTTGTCGCTGAAAACGAAAGGCGAAAAAACATCGTTAAAAACATTGTTAGACGAAAAAACATTGTAAATATTATAAAAAGCGTTAAAAATCCGATCGCGGGCGGTACCTCCGATGTACGAAAAGCCGAAGATCGACAAAGTCCCGTCGCGGGCGGTACCTCCGGAGTACGGAAAGTCGAAAATCGTCAAAGTCCCGTCGCGGGCGGTACCTCCGGAATACGAAAAGTCGAAAAACGTCAAAGTCCCGTCGCGGGCGGTACCTCCGGCGCACGGACTGTCGACCACGCACCGACCCGTTTGCGGGCGGTACCTCCGGTTTACGGAAAGTCGAAAATCGTCAAAGTCCCGTCGCGGGCGGTACCTCCGGAATACGAAAAGTCGAAAAACGTCAAAGTCCCGTCGCGGGCGGTACCTCCGGCGCACGGACTGTCGACCACGCACCGACCCGTTTGCGGGCGGTACCTCCGGTTTACGGAAAGTCGAAAATCGTCAAAGTCCCGTCGCGGGCGGTACCTCCGGAATACGAAAAGTCGAAAAACGTCAAAGTCCCGTCGCGGGCGGTACCTCCGGCGCACGGACTGTCGACCACGCACCGACCCGTTTGCGGGCGGTACCTCCGGTTTACGGAAAGTCGAAAATCGTCAAAGTCCCGTCGCGGGCGGTACCTCCGGAATACGGAAAGTCGAAAAACGTCAAAGTCCCGTCGCGGGCGGTACCTCCGGCGCACGGACTGTCGACCACGCACCGATCCGTTTGCGGGCGGTACCTCCGGTTTACGGAAAGTCGAAAATCGTCAAAGTCCCGTCGCTGGCGGTATCTCCGGCGCACGGACTGTCGACCACGCACCGACCCGTTTGCGGGCGGTACCTCCGGTTTACGGAAAGTCGAAAATCGTCAAAGTCTCGTCGCTGGCGGTACCTCCGGCGCACGGACTGTCGACCACGCACCGACCCGTTTGCGGGCGGTACCTCCGGTTTACGGAAAGTCGAAAATCGTCAAAGTCCCGTCGCGGGCGGTACCTCCGGAATACGAAAAGTCGAAAAACGTCAAAGTCCCGTCGCGGGCGGTACCTCCGGCGCACGGACTGTCGACCACGCACCGACCCGTTTGCGGGCGGTACCTCCGGTTT
>NW_027223472.1:15000-20000 GCF_030449975.1 Polyergus mexicanus
CGCGCTCCGCATCACCATCGAGTATCTTCGAGAGACAGTATTTGAGGTTCTTTTTGTAGAGAGTCTGCACTATGGCATAATCCCTACACCTCTTTTGCTTCCTATTCTCTCTCCTCAAGTTGTTCGCTTTGGGAGGATTTCGCTGTCGTGCTTCTGCGCGTCTAGGAGGGGCAGCCGTCGGCTTAGGAAAAATCTTGCCCAGCCATCTCTCAATGGCATGAACGTCGATTCTCCCAGCCAGAAAGTCTTCTGCGATGTTCGCCAGAGACTCAGCCTCATAGCTCCGAAGGCGCCCCACAAGCTCACGGAGCTCCTCCACTACGCCTCGGAGCCTCCCAGAGGTCTCAGTGACCAACTGGGGTGCAGGCTGCGGCTCATCATAGGCCGTCTCAATGGACGGGCGGGCGACTCCTATCATCGTCGCACCGCCCGTGTTGCCAGCATCGTCAACATCATCGTTTTTGTTCGATGTGACCTCTTGGCAAAACGCTTGGACCAACTCGCGGTAAGCCTCTTGTCGACGCTTACCCTTGATGGCTTCCAAGGTTCTATTGGGGAACTTCTCATGGAGATATTGGTTTAAAAAGAGAATCCCCGCTGAGGTGGCTGTAGCCTCAGCTCTTGCCATGAGACGCACCTCCTCCTCCGACCATCTGGCCCTAACGCGTTCCACAACGACCGCGTTGTTGGCTTCCACGGGGTGCGCAATACGAGTGTGCACACCGAGGCCCTGCCTGTTCCTGAAGTCCCTGCCGCAGAGATCGCATGCAACGGGCGGTTCACTTGCCTGCTGTTCGGCAGTGGCATTGTCGCGATCCTGCGAGGGAGGAACCTGACGCTCGTCTGATGGCGCTTCGCCACAAGTCGCATCATCATTCACGCGTCGAACATGCAGTGCTCGGGCCATCCGAGAACCCGAGCGTGTAACCATTCTTTCATTTTCCATTACATATTTGCTGCATGTTGGGGGAGCAAACGGATTGACAACCGAGAGTCCCCCGAAGCCGTTCCTTTCTTGTCCCCACAACTCACCATGGAATCGGCACATGGGCCCTTGTGGGGTCCTTTGGGGAGCACTTCGCTGTGACATCACTTAGCCGTCGCCTACAGCCACTCGCTATTCAAAATAGGCGACGTTACCAGGAGTACCACGAGGAGGTAGATGCACAACTTGAACGTGAGAGGCTGATGGTCCTAACAAGAGGACTAATATCGCAGAGCGCTTCGCATCACGTCCCTACTATAGCCCTCATTCACCACACCCACTGCTCTCGGAGCTGATGTTAACTCCGGCTTTTGTCAGAGTCTTTACAAGCCACTTTGTCCTGTGATGGAGTACAGGATCTCCTTGCGTGCATGTTTCGCAAGGTAGGCCGCATTATTGCTAGCGGCGTGTTGCTTTACGCGGCGTGTTGCTTTCACGGCGTGTTGCTTTGCGGCGTGTTGCTTTATGATATTATGTATAAAGCATTCATAAAAAATTAAAAACTCTTGACAAAAAAGGGGACGAAGCAAGGCGGACCATTGATCCGCCTGCTCCGTCCCCTCAAAAGCAGTGAAAGTTGTAGTTAAGAGAGCTATAGCCAACCATGACTCTCAGACCCCAGGATCAACCCAGAACATCACCCGTGTAGGCCGGACCTTAATCCAGCACCGACACAAGATCAGTAATGAGCGTCACCCGGACGTCCTTAAGAGAGTCATAGTTACTCCCGCCGTTTACCCGCGCTTGCTTGAATTTCTTCACGTTGACATTCAGAGCACTGGGCAGAAATCACATTGCGTCAACACCCGCGAGGGCCATCGCAATGCTTTGTTTTAATTAGACAGTCGGATTCCCCTAGTCCGTGCCAGTTCTGAGCTGAGCGTTGAATGGCGGCCGAAGAGGACGACCACGACGGCTCGCGCCGCCACGGAAGCCTCGCAGCAAGGAAGATCCGCGGGAGGCCAAGGCACGGGACCGAGCTCGGATCCCGGGACCGGCGCGAGAACGCCGACCGTTCACCTCGCCCAGGCCCGGCACGTCAGCCAGACCCGCTTCCCGACCAAGCCCGACACGCCCCGCTCCTCAGAGCCAATCCTTATTCCGAAGTTACGGATCCAATTTGCCGACTTCCCTTACCTACATTATTCTATCGACTAGAGGCTCTTTACCTTGGAGACCTGCTGCGGATATGGGTACGAACCGGCGCGACACCTCCACGTGGCCCTCTCCTGGATTTTCAAGGTCCGAGGGGAAGATCCGGACACCGCCGCAACTGCGGTGCTCTTCGCGTTCCAAACCCTATCTCCCTGCTAGAGGTTTCCAGGGAACTCGAACGCTTATACAGAAAAGAAAACTCTTCCCGGATCTCCCGACGGCGTCTCCAGGTCATTTTGGGTTACCCCGACGAACACTCTTACGAGGGCCCGAATTGTATGCGGTTCCGCTGCCGGGTTCCGGAATAGGAACCGGATTCCCTTTCGCCCGACGGGCGTGTGTCTTTATATACATCATCATCATCATCATCAAAACGTCGCTCGCCAGCGGCAACGGAACGCGCGCGTAAAGCGACGTTCGTGCGCGACTCGCTCGGTTCTGCTGTTTTGTTGCTGTGTTTCTTCGACACTCGAGTATATTGTACGCCGTCATTGACATAGGATTTCTCCTAGGGCTTAGGATCGACTGACTCGTGTGCAACGGCTGTTCACACGAAACCCTTCTCCACGTCAGTCCTCCAGGGCCTCGCTGGAGTATTTGCTACTACCACCAAGATCTGCACCGACGGCGGCTCCAGGCAGGCTCGCGCCCAGACCCTTCTGCGCTCACCGTCGCGACCCTCCTACTCGTCAGGGCTTCGTGACGACGCGAGAGACCTTGCGACACCGTACCAACAAGACACGACGCGCCCGGCGCTCCCGTTGCCGCCCCACTTGCCGCTGACGGCAGAGTATAGGCTCGACGCTTCAGCGCCATCCATTTTCAGGGCTAGTTGCTTCGGCAGGTGAGTTGTTACACACTCCTTAGCGGATTCCGACTTCCATGGCCACCGTCCTGCTGTCTTAAGCAACCAACGCCTTTCATGGTGTCCCATGAGCGTCGAGTTGGGCGCCTTAACTCTGCGTTTGGTTCATCCCACAGCGCCAGTTCTGCTTACCAAAAATGGCCCACTTGGCACTCTGATCCGAGATGCTCGTGGCTTCATAATTCAAGAAAGCCAGAGATCTCACCCATTTAAAGTTTGAGAATAGGTTGAGGTCGTTTCGGCCCCAAGGCCTCTAATCATTCGCTTTACCAGATGAGACTCGTTCGCGTTCCGTGGGGAACGGTCGAGTGCCAGCTATCCTGAGGGAAACTTCGGAGGGAACCAGCTACTAGATGGTTCGATTAGTCTTTCGCCCCTATACCCAGTTCCGACGATCGATTTGCACGTCAGAATCGCTACGGACCTCCATCAGGGTTTCCCCTGACTTCGTCCTGACCAGGCATAGTTCACCATCTTTCGGGTCCCAACGTGTACGCTCTGGGTGCGCCTCTTCTCGCGATGAGAACGAGACGCCCAGGGAGTGCGAGGCCGCATCGCGACGCGGCCCATCCTCCCTCGATCGACGGCCAGGGTCGATCTTCACTTTCATTACGCCTTTAGGTCTCGCGACAAGTCCCAATGACTCGCGTACATGTTAGACTCCTTGGTCCGTGTTTCAAGACGGGTCCTAAGAGTACCCAAAGCAGTAGCGTCGCCGACCGGTATAGATCCCCCTCGATTCCCACAAGGGAATAAGAGGGACGTTCGACAGGCCTGTCGAAGGTGAACCGTACTTCAACCAACAGCGGGCCAGGACCGGGGACGGCGCAAAGTCCGTAACCTCCGAGTACCGTGGCGCGCGCTTGCGACGGCCTCGACGCACCGTAAATAGTGCGGCCTGATACCTTGCGCGTACCGCCGAGCAGCCGGCCGGGCGACCGGGGGTTTGTCGCGTGCCGTTTTACCGGCGACGCGACAGTCACCGCACCCGGACCGTAGACCGACACCCAGCGGGTCGCGACGTTCTACTTGGGGAGAAGTGCACGACGACGAGCGCCGGACATCGACGCACGGTAGCGTGCCCGCGCGAGAGCCGCGAGGACTCCGCGGGACATCGCCCACCGACGCGAAGCCAGCGCCGCTGACGATGAATCTCCCCGTTCGATCTTTTGGGTTTCTTAGGTTTACCCCTGAACGGTTTCACGTACTCTTGAACTCTCTCTTCAAAGTTCTTTTCAACTTTCCCTCACGGTACTTGTTCGCTATCGGTCTCGTGGTCGTATTTAGCCTTAGATGGAGTTTACCACCCACTTAGAGCTGCACTCTCAAGCAACCCGACTCTAAGGAGAGATCCTCCCGAGACGCGCACCGGTCGCTACGGGCCTGGCACCCTCTACGGGTAAGTGGCCCCATTCAAGATGGACTTGGACGCGACGCGACACCTCGGGATAAGCGGATCCTCCCAAACACCACATTTCCCTGCGGCGGAACCGCGGGATTCGGTGCTGGGCTCTTTCCTGTTCGCTCGCCGCTACTAAGGAAATCCTAGTTAGTTTCTTTTCCTCCGCTTAATAATATGCTTAAATTCAGCGGGTAATCTCGCCTGCTCTGAGGTCGTCAAAGAGTTTAGTTTTCGATAACCGTGGCCGCGCCGCCTCCTCCGCCGGCTCTTTTCTCACTTAGAGAGCGAGCGTCGGGAGAGCGGCAGCGCCGGCACAGCGGCTTCGCATTGTACTCGGAGGAGTGGCGAGGAGACGTGTTGTTTGTGACAACGATTCTTCCACGCGCGGCTCGCAGCCGCTAATAGGAGGAAATGTAAGCCGATCGAATCTCGTTCGAGTTGTCTGCTTGCAAACAACGAATAAGATCGGCGCGGATCGCGTCATCTTCGATCGCCGGGGACGCGAGATACATTGCGAGCGAGTGTGCGCGTACACGTACATCTCTATCACCCACATCCTTCAAATTTTCTCTCCGCATATCGTGTGTTATGCA
>NW_027223473.1:0-30134 GCF_030449975.1 Polyergus mexicanus
AAGCAGTGGTATCAACGCAGAGTACTAACATGGTGTTCTACAATTTTTATCTACAAGTAATAGTACAGTTTCATCTTCTATTCAGATTCAAATCGGTATTGATGGTGTGCCGATATCTCGATCCAATTCAAATCAATTATGGCCCATTTTAGGTCGAATCATGCCTTAATGGAAAAGTATTTCTAATTGGTTGCTATTTTGCAAAACCAAACCAGCGGATGCAAATGAATTTTAAAACAATTTATAAAAAATATAAATATTTTGATTAATAAGGGCATAACTAATAACAATGAAACAACATTTCCAGTGTCAATGCACTCTATCATATGTGATGCTCCTGCTAAATCTTTCATTACACTTACTAAAGGACATAGTGGTTATTTTAGCTGCACAAATGTACAATTGAAGGTGAATTCATCGCTAACAGAATTTGTTTTCCCAATTCTGACTGGCAAAAAAGAACAGACGCTAATTTTCGTAATCAAACTCAGAAGAATATCATCTCGGTCGTTCTATTTTATTAACATTCCAAATTTTGACATTGTATCTCAAATTCCATTAGATTACATGCATATGATATGCATTGGCGTTGTTAGGAAGTTGATAAAATTATGGATAAGTGGTCCCTCTTAAAGCTAGATGTTTATCCTCGCAACGAATAAAAATGTTTCTCAATTTCTTCTCGATATTAGGCATCTTATTCAAAAGAATTTGCAAGAAGACCGCGAGAAATTCAAGATTTTGCACAGTGGAAAGCAACCGAATTAAGACAATTTTTGTTATATACCGGTCCTGTTATATTACAAAAAGAAGTAAATCCTGATTATATTTTCAAATTTTCTTACTTTACATGTTGCTGTTCGGATTTTATGTCAAAATAATAGTACAGTTGAATATATTGAATAATGCGAATAAATTATTGAACATTTTGTGAATGTTTTATCAAAATTTACGGCCCGAATTTGTATCCCCATAATGTTCACGGTCTTCTTCACATAACTGACAGCGTAAAACAATTTGGGCCATTAGATACTTTTAGTGCCTTTCCATTTGAAAATTTTATGAAAGAATTAAAATCTCTTTTGAGAAAATCTGAGAAATCATTAGAGCAAATTAGCAATCGTTATGCGGAAATGAGCTTTTTATAAAATCAAATCTGACGATGCAGATATATCAAAAATAAGTGTAAAGAATTCACACGAAAAGGACCGTTGATATCAGGTTGTTTCAATCCACAATTTTTGAAGGTTGAATTTCCCCATTTTATTATTTCAATCAAATCTTCTGATAATTGTTGTCTCATAGAAAAAAGATATTGTCTGTTTGGAAAATATCGCAACGTCGAGTGAAGGTAATTATATTGCAATAGGTCGTAAATTCAAAATTGTTGAAGAACTTTATAATAATCCATGCAGTTCTATCATTGGATATATTTAAAGTAAGTCAATTATCTGACATTCAAACCTGGCCTTTGCATAAAATCAGTCATAAATTCGTAAAATTGCCATACAGGAATGAAAGATATTTCGCAGTAATACCGCTTATAAGCACTACATATTAATAATATTTGTATATTGCGCTTTAATTTGTTTAATAAAATGTGGTTGTTGGTTGGAGGTTTGGGGAGAGGGTTTGGGGGGGTAGTATTTTTAAAAATGATTTCTGATACACAATAATCTATACAATTGAATCTTGTTTTACAATATTACTTACTCGTAGAAGCTCTTTTGTATAATTTCACAGGAAGATGTCGAATCGAGGATTTATCGTCGTAGAATTCTCCGATGGTATCCAAGTAATACCAAAATTTGGTTACAAAGTGAGGCATGTATGCAAATATCCTTCACATTTCAAAACGGATTTAAGACTGCGAAAGGCAATTGAAAAAGAGGAAATACCAAATTCTGATTGGCTTCCTTTAAAATTATCGGATTTTTGGCGAGTATTGTAAGTATTTCAATAAAATAGCTTTTATTGCTGTTAAGTTTTGGTTGTGGGATTGTTTTGTAGGGGTGAGCGTCTGTACAAAGGCTGATGCGAAGCGTTTGGAGTTATGGGGATATGGGTATCTGAGAAGAGCTAATCTTATAGTAAATATAGAGGCGAGGAAGTTTTATCTTCATCGAAAGCGAAGAAGAGTCATGCACAGATGCAATTTTGCCACCTGCTCCATGTCCTCCTGCAAAACGTAATTATAACAATTTTAATCGCGTATATATTATATATAGTATATATATATATATTATATATATATAATTCTTATATATCTCTTTTGATGTGTGTTAGAGAGTGTGTTATGGTGTGGGGTTGTGATTGTGTTTTGAGTATAGGGATTGTATTTATTTATGTATTGGTTTGAATGAATGGTATAGAGTGCATCAAAATTTCATCTTGAGTCACTGTATCATCATTGCAAGAGTGAGGTAGCAAATTTATTACATATCTCATGGTGCAATTTATTAATTTCATTATCATATTTATATAAAATTTCATACTTATAATTAATATTATCAGTAAGTATAAATTTAAAAATGTATACATAATTTTTTACATACAATATTTAAAATAATACATATACAATATTAATAATATTTTAAAAATTGTGTGCCTACATATTCTATCTATACATATATGGATATACGACGAAATATACATATATGTATATATAGAATAATATATATATGTACTATACTCATATAGTTTACAATATATAACTTGTCAAAATTCCATTTTCTTTCTAACTCCTATTTTGAATGCTAAATGTATTTATAATATATTTTATGTGCAGATGCGAATGATTATGGTACTATTGTACGAAAGAGATGAAGAAGCGCTTAACATTGCTACAAGAGAGAAAAATCGAGACAATTCAATACACCGACATATGAATAAAATGGAGGAAGTTGGTCGATCTAACTGTACGCAAGGAAACCAATATATAAAGGAAAAGGAAAATAATAATTTAAATCATCAATTTTCACAAGCTGCGATTGGTAAATAAATGTAATGCATATAAATATAATATATACACACATACACACGCCCACACACACACACACCACGCGCGCGCGCGCACGCCATTAATTTTATACATATATATTTCATATTTATCATTAATATTATCAGCAATTATAAATTTAAAAAAGTATACATAATTTTTTACATACAATATTTAAAATAATACATATACAATATTAATAATATCTTAAAAATTGTGTGCCTACATATTTTATATATACATATATGGATATACGACGAAATATACATATATGTATATATAGAATAATATATATGTGTGCACTCATAAAGTTTACATATATCTTGTCAAAATTCAATTTTTCTTCTAACTTCTATTTTGTATGCTAAATGTATTTATAATATATTTTATGTGCAGATGCGAATGGTTATGGTATTTTGTACGAAAGAGATGAAGAAGCGTTTAACATTGCTACAAGAGAGAAAAATGGAGACAATTTAATACACCGACATATTAATAAAATGGAGGAAGTTGGTCGATCTAGCTGTATGCAAAGAAACCGATATGTAAAGGAAAAGGAAAATGATGATTTAAATCATCAGTTTTCACAAACTGCAATTGGTAAGTAAATGTAATGCATATAAATATAATATGAACACACACACACATACGTACGAACACACATGCACGCACGCACACACGCACACGCATACGCACACGCATGCACCATTTATTATATATATATGGACCGTTTATTTTGAAAGTGGTGCAAGTCCATTTTCTTTTGTTTCGAGAAAATTAAATGTTAGCAGATCTGACAATTAAAAAATATAGGTTAATTATGTGAAGTCTGGGAATGTTTGTACTAATTTATCAATATGTAATTTGATTATATAAATTTCTTTTAGGCGAATTTAACTAAAATAATATATATTTCCAGGCTGCAAATGGACTTACACCACTTTCATAATTAGTCAATTGTAAATATCATTTAATTTCAATTTTGAAATAACAAATATCACTTAAAATATATTTCATATTAATCCAATTTTGTTTATAAATAATAATAAGAAATAAAATAGAATTTGTATTTTTTATTTTGAACGTTAATTATATTTATATATTGTTAAACTTAACACAAGATATTGGTATTATTAATTATTTATGCTCTTCATGTGGCAGTGTTTTGAAATATTCATGATGCACAGGAGGTATATAAGGTAATAGCTGCTGCATATCCTTATATTTTTCGTATGTAATAGGCCTGGCATCGTGATGGAAATTGGACTTACACCACTTTCATAATCAATGGTTACGCAATTTCTTTTACCGGCCAATTTTAAATTGAACAAAGCATTGGCATTTTTTAAGATATTAAATACTAACTAGTTATAAACAAAAAGTTTACACTAAATTAAGAATAAATTACGTCATATCTCATTTTTTTAAAAAAAGGACTTACACCACTTTCAAAATAAACGGTCCATATATATATATTTGAAATAAATGGTGTACATATAGAAATTTTGCAACTGTAATAGAGTTTAGCAATTGTGTATTGTGAGCAGATTTAGCAATTGTAAGGCCTTTATTTATACGTGTTAAATTGTTTTCTATACAAATTTAAAAATAATAGGTATTACAACTTTTACCTATTTCTAAAATTTTTAATAAAATCTATTATTATTATTATTATTTTATAGTTTTATATAACTTTTATATAATAGATATGCGAAAGATAACAATAATAATAAATATTTTCATATAGAACTATCAATTTAAAAAAAAATGCAATAATCTACATTTTATTTCTTTCATTAGTAAAATTGTATAGTATATCGAAATACAATATATGTTCTTGTCTGCTATATTTTTTGAAAAAGCAACGTATGTAATGCCACTAATTTATATGTTTTATATACAATTTATATATTTAATTCACTATACTTATTACATTTTATTATATTATTATATACATTTATATACATTTATTTATATATATTATATACATGTATATGCTATTTATACATTATAAGTGTATATATATATATATAACCGTTTATTAATAATAAATGCTATTTACAGTGGATCATTTCAAGAGATTAACAAGAGAAATAGTGACTATAAAATATGATATGAGACAAGCATTGAGCTTATTAGATATTTTAGTTGAAAGAACTAATAAAAGCACAGAATGTGCAAGTACGAAATTTTCTTTTGGTGACGCTGAAAATCGGTTTCCGTTGCAAACTGTAGCCCAATTAGCGGAAGTTGAGGAGATTTTGAAAGTTTCAGATTCCCAACATAACACTGAAATAGTAAGTTAACGCATATAAATTTATATACAATATAATAGTCATATATATATATATATATATATATATATATATATATATATATATATATATATATATGTATTTCACAATTATTATCAAATCTTTTATAAGTACATTATATAATCAATCTTAGGTAAACTTTTCCACAGTAAAAACATTGTATGTCCTTTTCAGAAATTTTAATCCCTATTTTAATTTTATACATATAAATAATCCCAATTAAAATAATTAAGCGTAAAAAGCTGGTTTTTTTTACTTATAAGATTATCACATTTCATGAGATGTATTAATCATTTAAAATTATTATTAATTATTTATTAGATATTATCAGAGATATTAATCACTTAAAATTGCTATAGAAAATGATTGAAGATTGTTAAGAAAAAGACATTACTTTATTTAATCTAATAATATATTACTTTTACCTTATAGCGCGTATATATCAAATCTATCGGAGGAACATGCGTCGATGATGCCGTAAAGAGAACGTTGTATAAAACATTCTCAAATAAATTGGCGGAGAAATATAACTGGGAAGGCCGACGCGGAAAAGAGCCACTGCATAAATTGGAACTAATAAAAGTTATTTTCAGTAAGTTTGTTTATATGTAAATACAACTGCAAAATATCTTCTGTTAGAAGATATTTTATTTTTTTTCCTCTCTATATGCGTGTAAAAATGACAGCTAATTAGTTCCAATAACTTGCCATGGAACATTCTGTATCATATATAGATATATTTATGATTATTACTTTAATCAAATTTAAAAAGTTTTTGATGAATTAAATTTTATTTCCATTTTTACATTGTATAACTTAGAAATAATTATTAAACAAAGATAATACACTATGAATTACTATAGTCATCAATCAATTAGTATAGAAGAAAAAGTTAAAATAATGAAAATATTTTTAGGATCCATACTTCACAATATCCCAGATTCCGATCAGGGCAAAATACAACGAAGAGTTATGGAGTGGTTTCGACATTCAAAAGCGAGACATGAAAATGAGAAGAAGCGGACCCATAGATGCGAAGGCAACGTTTCTAATTTATCAGAATAAAGAACTGGAAAGGTATATTAATAATGTCAAAAGGTATGAAATATTAATTATTTTAATCATTACTGGCAACATATTACATACAAATTCTATTGTACGTTGTGTTATAGAATTATTTGCATATTTCGCAGTTATTTTCACTTGCAATAATGTACGTAAGTTCGTTTTCAGCTCTTTTTATGAAACAGTCACTGATGAAATGCGATGTGCAAGTTTCCAATAGCTTATTATATCGCAAGTCTGAGACTTCCTAAAAAAAAAAAAAATTAATACAAGATATGAGTAGATATAGCGAAAAGATAAGGAGGGGAGAAATATATTATTGTTTTAACACACAATTTTCTAAACTCGTATTCAGAATAATGTTTATTTTTTATATGTTTAGATTTTTATATGTATCTATACTCACCATTCACGCTCATCACTGTATATTGAAATTAAATTTGCATGGCTCTTTAATTATAGATTATTTCCGACACTATTTGTACACTACTATTGCTTATGTTTCTGTAAAAGCCATTGGCTTTAAGTAGAATGGACTGGGTTTTGATATTCACTGCTAATATTGAAAATCAATAGTATATGTTATGTAAATTATAAATTTTCAGTATTGAGAGCCATTAGAAAAATATAAAAACAGTAAGATTTAGACGGTAAACAAATTGATCAATCACAATTGAGTACTCTCGAAATAACCCTAGTGAATCTCGATTATGATTGGTCAATTCGCTTACTGTCTAAAAATAAGCCTATTATAATAGATTTTACATATGTTTCAGATGTGCATGGACAATTTACATCCACATTTTAATTAATAATAAAAGTTATATAGTTTTTCGAGTTACGCGCATTATAAATATATTAAGATTGCATATAATAATCGAACATATGCATCTGTGTTAATAAAAATTTTTATTTTATGAAATTTTTATTGACACAGATTCGTGTGTTATCATCAATTACTGCAAAATATTTTTTATTTATATGATTTGTATTTGTTATTGGTTTTACAATAAATAGAAAAAGGTTTTTCACAATTTTTTCATTTTTGTGTGTTTACAATTATCTTCCTTTGACTATTAAGATGAAAATAGAACCGACTGATCGAAAAAGTGCGAAATTTTCTTAATTTATTAATTGTACCGTTAAAAATATTTGCAATTTTATTTCATATCGGTTAAATATGATAATATATACAATTATAACTTAATTCAAATTTATCAATAAAAAATATTTTTCTTTTCAATAAAAAATTATATACAATACATTTACAGGCAATAACTAAAAAAAAAAATTTTTCGTAGGGATTGTTGGATATGTATTATTTATTCATTTTTCTGTTTTCGTAAATAATTGTATTAAGAACAATATATTTTTGATTTTACGAAACACAAACCAATTATATAATATGAATAATTCAATTATCTCTAGTTTCAATCTAAAAATTAAGAATTTTCTTCCTTTAGTAATAAATTGCTGATATATGTTATGAATTGTGTAAAAAATTTTGATATCGAAGAAAATTCTTTATCTTAAAATTTTGTTAATTATATTTTAAAGTTTAATAAAAATTTTCAATAAAAATTTGTATTGTTTATAAATTAAAAATAGAATATATAATATCACAACAAATTTTTAAGTATACTCTCAAAACATTAACTAACAATGAAAATTTTAAATAAGACAAATAAAAATTAAATTTTACTTTGTTAGAAAATGTGTATAAATCTATCATACATCCATAACAGATGTCTAATGGACATCCATTATGGATTTAGAGACGACGTCTACCGTGGACATAATATGGATTCTATTAGAAGTCTATACAATATCCACTGTGGAGATAGATGTCGCATGGAGCTATGGAGGTTATATGGACGTCTAATAGATGTCATGTTCCGTGTGGGTACAATATATCTTTTATAGACCTAGGTGCAAATTTGTCTTTATTAGGATTTTTATCAAGGATAGAAATTTCCCATTCAAAAATCCTTAAGTAGCCAAGATCGGGAATATCGCCTATCTATTTCTCGTACGGAGATACATCATTTAATGTACTGGACGGACAGCGATTTCGAATATGGCAAGCAGTTGCTATAGCATCAACACAAAATTTTGTAGATTATCCAGATTTGATCAGAAGATGTGCCATGTCCAACAGAGTACGGTTCTCGGAGAGAGAGAGAGAGGGGAGAGAGAGAGAGAGAGAGAGAGAGAGAGAGAGAGAGAGAGAGTACGAGGCATGCATGAGTAGGAAAAGGAAAGAAGAAGGCGCAGAAATAATTGACACTTTTATATATAATAATAAGTTTATTTGATATAAAATTGTATATATCATGTAAATGTGTGTATATGTGTTTAAAAAATAATAAAAATAATAATAATTATTATTATTATAATTATAATTATAATTTAAAAGTGACACTCCATCTGAAACAGGAAAGTACAAGTCTTATTAATAAATCTATCTGTTAATATCATAAAATTTTTAAAAATATGTACTTCCAATGTTCACCAATCCTCGAACTCGATCGATAATTGATAATGTCTCAAGTAATTGTCTAATTATGCTGTATACGATTTGTTTAAACCGATTTCTCGACCTTGTATCACTTGCACTATCGAATTTACTGGGATGTTATTCGATAGCACCGAGACACTGGCATCTAAGCGTTTGTAACGTTTGTGTAACGAATATCTTAAACTTTGCAGTCGCTCAATTCGGCTAAGCAGCGATCGAATCGCAAGCCCTTCTGACATATCTATCCCATCGAGACATTTAAAGCACTCTCTTTTCCATAAGTCACACGAATACGCCGAGTTACCCTTATGAAATCCTCCCATAGATAATGTTCCAATCGCGCAATATATTTGGGTTCCTCCATATTTTTTATTCAAGTCTTTCCACACAACACAAGTTTTGTTCAGCTTATACTGTGCAAATTGGGTAGACATTTCAGGGCATTATCTGGAACAGTGGTTTTCTACACTCTTCGATTCCAGGATTAGTTCATAAATTGCACTTTCATGTTGTCGTACAACACGAATATTCGAAAATAAGTCTGAAATTCGCATAAAACAGCATGTGCAAATTTTTTCGTTGTCTTCACTTTTACAATAAAAGTATATACAGCACATTTTCATCGCACCTAAATTATTTATTTCAACTCGGTTTAAAGTACATTGATTTATATCCGTAATATCATTACTGCAATCACTATTGTAATCGGAATCCTTCAAAAGTACGCGTCTTCGTCTGATGAATTGTCCAAAAAATTCTCAATTTCCATCAAGTTGTCATCTTCGAGAATGACATTCTCGTCATCTTCAATAACCATAACTTCTTCATCAGCCATAACACATATTGTTAAGATCGTCATAAGGGCGTGGACGGTTGCGTACTGTAACGTTGCACATTCCTCTTGATTATATATATTTTAATTTCATACCTTTTGTCTCCTTCTAACTGGAGTATCACGTCACATCTACATCTTTAGCAGAGTGTGTCGAGAAAAAGATATAAGTTTTGCAGACTGTGCATATCTATTACACTGTTTTATTCATACATACATAAAAGATGGGATAAATAATTAAATTCATAGATAAATAGTAAAATAATTTATTTATTACAAGCAGCGTGAAGACTAATTTACAGAACGTGTCAATAACTCACAATCTGTGAGCGATTCGCTGTTAAACATATCACTTTCATGTATCGCTTTTGCAGCGTTGCATACATTAGCGATATTATTATGTTGTAAAACAGTTACAAATTGTATGAATTATTCATTAACAATATGAGTATTTTTGCATAGCCAATAATACATATAATCTATGCATTTTTCAAAATCGAATAAATATAAGAATTGGTGATTTCATATATAAAGGATTATTGGATAATACTATTTTTATAATATTCGAATCAGATATTTTAATCACTTCGAATGTCAAATCTCGAAACCGCTGGGGTTTCAACCGATTGTAGAATCCGTTCAATGTCCGCACGTTTCTGCATCAGCGATTTCCATGTTTCAAAAGATAATATTATTTGATTGCCTCGATTGTTGCCAAGAACCAATTCCACGCAGGATACAGCTCCAACGTTTATTCCAAATGTCCAAATATTTGTATGACGTCAGGGTTAAGGCATGTCGTCTTCCAAGTATACGAACCGCACAACGAGGCTCGGATAAATTGTTAGGGAGTGATAAAACATTTTTAGTAGTAGTGTAGTAAGGCCGGTTCTAACCCTGGTCCTCTGAGGGAAGTGAAGGGAGAGAGGAAACCGGCGCGGGGAGTATGATGTCACGCGGGGGAACCGCGGCAAAACCTGTAGGTGAGGGGTGCGCGGAGAAAGGGGAGGAGGTCGCGACAAAATCTGTTGGCGAGTGGTCCGCGGGGAAAAGGGAATGCACGCGTTCGCGAGTAGGTGTAAGAGAGATAGTGCGAGGCGTCCACAATGTGTGGAAGAGGAATAGCACTAATGTTACTCTAAGGGTTTGGGAGAAGGATAGTGCAAAAATATTGCATACACGTGGAAGAAAGATGGTGTTCGCATACACGTTGGTGAGAAATAGTACATAGATATGAGAGAGAGAGAGAGAGAGAGCACGAGGCGTTCGCAATGTGTGGGAGAGGAATAGCGTTCGTAATGTATGGAAGAGGAATAGCGTCCGCATGCACTTGGGAGAGAGAGAGAGAGAGAGAGATAGCGCGAGGCAGCACGCAGATGATGCGAGATACGACGTTCGTAAGACGGTGGGTATGAGGAAGATAGCGTGAGGCGTTCGCATGCATGAGAGAGAGAGATAGAGATAATGCGAGGCGTTCGCATGGACGTAGGAGAAGGATAGCGCACGAGCAAAAAAAGAATAGCGTCCGCATTGGCGTGGGAAAAAGATGACGTTCGCATGCACTTAGGAGAGAGAGAGAGAGAGAGGGAGAGAGCGTGAAGCATGCATGAGTAGGAAAAAAAAAAGGCGCAGAAATAATCGAAATTTTTTTATATATAATAATAATTCGTTTATTCAATATAAAATTGTGTGTATCATATAAATGTGTGTATGTGTTTAAAAAAAAAAATAATAATAATAATAATAATAATGATGATAATAATAATAATGGTAATAATTATAATTTAAAAGTAACGCTCCATCTGAAACAGAAAATTATAAGTCTTATTAATAAATCTATCTGTTAATATTTAATATATTAGGAATCTTAAAAAAGATACTCACAATCAAGCTTTCGACCTCTTGCTCGGAGGCTCGTCGATTCTTCCACTGCGTCTTTTTTGTAGGATTCGAGGCCGGAGAGGTGTCTTATGTCTAAATGGAAACCGTCCGGGTCGTCCTCCCATACGTCCTCGCGGATCTCCCTTTCGTGCCGCCGCAACACTCGAACTAGTCGCCGGTGTTCTATATTTACGAATCCGGAAATTTTTATATCGCTCGTATAGTCGTATTATAAATTAAATCGAATTATAATATATATTATAATATATGTTATAAATAATTAATACAACATAAAATATGTGAAAATATTACTTACTCTTTGAAACACAACCAGATTCAATAGGACTCTTGACAGCCCCATTGCCAAATTCTGCGCCCACCACGACGCGTTCCATCAGTCCCGACACAACACCGTTTCGATTAATGATAGTATTTTAATTCATTCTTTTTAGTGCTTTCAAAAGAAATCGTCCCGATTGCGCACATTACCGATCAGACACGATAATATTTCTCGATCGGACACAGACCCGATCGGACACACGTCCGATCGAACACACGTCTGATCGGACACAGTCCCGATCGGATACAGGCTCGATCGGACACAGACCCAATCGGACACAATTCCGATCGGACATATATGGTTGCAATCGGACACAGGCCCGATCGAACACAGACCCAATCGGGCATAATTCCGATCGGACACATATGGTTGCAATCGGACACAGGCCCGATCGGACACAGATCCGATCGGAAACAGGCCCGATCGGATACAGGCTCGATCGGACACAGATCTAATCGGATACTATCCCGATCGGATATAGCCCCGATCGAAAACAGTATATCAGAAATATATAAGTTTCAGTTAGGTTATATCTTCCGGAAGTGGAGCCCCCCCCCCCTGGAACATACTGCTTGCACGTATATACTTTTTAATGTGTAGTAAAGTTCCACATAGGTTTACAACTTTCCACGCGAAGCGAGGTTCAATGCAAACCTATGTGTCTAGTTTCTTGATAGTAAAGCCCCCCCGTAGGGGAGGGGGACGGAACCCACTGTGTCCACGCATACATTTTCCCATCCACACAATAATTGTAGGATGGACCATGATTCGCGATATGGACTGTGTCCGATTGCAACCATATGTGTCCGAACGGAATTGTGTCCGATCGGGCCTGTGTCCGACCGAGCCTGTGTCCGATTGGGAAATATTGTCGTGTCTGATCGGTAATGTGCGCAATCGAGACTCACTCTTTCAAAACTCCTTCACAAACAGTCGGACACTTTGTGACAGACATAACGGGATAGACATTGTCTCGATTAAATATTTTAGAGTAGGGGATGTATCACTTACAAAGAACGTTTACTCTCAGCTCTTGATAAGAAGACATAAATAAGCACGTTCCCGCGGGCAATTATCTACAAGTCTTTCAACAATGAATAATGCATTATTATAATATGTAAACCACTATCGGACGGCTATTGAACGGTTATCGAACAGCTTTGAACAGATATCGAACGGCTATCGAACAGCTATCCAACGGCTATTGAACGGCGATGAACGACTATTGAAAGACAAAACAATTATTTACACGCCATTCAAATATTTAAAGTCTATGTCCATGTACTGAAATATAACATCTGTAGTCTGATAAAGTGGATGACGCCGCTATCTAACATCACATACTGAAATGTAATACTCGCATAGTGGGATAAGAAAGAGGAAAAGGGAAGAATAAAGAAAATAAAAATATATTTTAACAATAGTTTATTCTAAATAATGTTTGGCTGAATTTTTACGATGATTCATCCACCAATTGAATATTTTAAATACATTTTGTATAGCGCAATTTTTCAAATGTTTTTCACAGCGCAAAGTATTAGTAATATCTAGCTTATTTAACGAAGTGATATCTTCATTGTTCGCATCCAAGGTCTCAATAATAACATCGTTTCTTACATCATCAAGTATCATCAAGTATATCGGCCAGCCATTCTCGTTTTTCACGTCCATTAACCTACACGATAGAAGATCTCCATCTCCCTCTTCTATCGCACCCATCACAGTTCTCGTAATCAAACGCCTAGCAAAGCTATACGGAACATTTCCATCCTCCCATTGAAGTTTATAGTGATGTCCCATTAGCCATGAAGCTTGGCATCATTCAGATTTTGTAAGCACACGCCATGGTACGGGACTTGCAAAAAAATAATGAGAAAGAACAAATCCATTTCTCAGTATCGCTACTTCCTTCACAATAAAGTTTTACCCGATAATGAATCCTTGCAGAACCACAAACGTTGGCGCGATCATGCTGATAATATTACTGTATGATTGCAAGAATGATGTACGACTGCTATCGATCGTTAAAATCTCTAATCTTTATATATTTTGACATTGAAGGGGATATTTGCTGATTTAGGTAATTTTACGAACTACGTTGGTTAATGGGCAATATTCGACAACGCGATCGTGCAATATAAGACAATAGACGGTGGTATCTGCCGGTATATCCTTCTTGCACTCAAACTCTAATCTCACGTCCACGGTGGAATTTTTGATAGACTCGTTTTGTCGCGAGCAATCAATAACCGCGAGAAGAGCGCAATGTATAATAGAAATTTTGAAATGTCTAATAGCACATCATTATTACATCCGTAATAAGATTTGTGAAAACGCAATGTAGAAATTTTGAAATGTTTAAATAGCACATCATCATTATCACATCCGTAATAAGATTTGCGAAAATTAAATTTTTGCGACGATTTTTCTTTCCGTTTCGCGGCTGAACAACAAACGCGGCCGTCGTTCTCTTCGTCGCGCGGGTATAAGTTGCGCCGACGAACAGGATCTAATTCGCCGAACGGGAGATGCGGAATAATCGTTGATAAAAATGAAAGGAGAAGAAGGATAACGTGCCGGATAGGAACGGAATGTTAGGAGTTCCGCGCGTACTGTAACGAAATCCGTGAGATGATCACGAAAATCGAACTTGGTACATATCGAACAAAAGGGCGAATCTATTTTTATCAAAATCTAAATTCAGATCATCGTAAGAATAAAATTCCGAGTTTAGATAGAGTCTAACGTAGTACAATTTACAGTCATCGAATGTAGTAATATCTTTTGACATAGCATTTTTTTTGCCAGTCTGCAGCGCAAAGATCACGTATCGCAGTTACTCTAGCTGGGAGGCGGCTTTCACGGTCCACGAATGCTTGGTCGTATTATGCAATAGAGGAAATTCGTATATATCCCAAAAGTGAAAACTCATATACAAGTATCGCCCGCTTCTACTTAACAAGGATAATATATTGACCTCGCTCAATATTACATGTGGCATACGCCATTGTATCTTGAATAATTCCATATCAGTTTCAGTCGAAGCATTTCCAAATATGCAATTGTCGTTCCAAATATGCAATTGTCACAATTCGCTTATAATCTTCGCAAGAACCAAATAATATGTTTAGTGGCACGCAAAAGTTGAAGTAAGCTTCAACAGCATTATGCGACATATTCCACGCAGCATTTTCCAAGATTTTATCTTTCTCGGTTGTTAGAGAGACATTGTTTTTAATTATAGAAGTTATCCCAACATTTCTGTTACGGTCAATCTCTACACCGTCGAGTTCATATCGAAGTTCATCAAACATAAACGTGACACAACTGTTTCCCTGTCCATATGCACGATTCAACAAAGGCTACAATTACATACTTATAGTTATCGATGTGTTGAGCAAGTATGCGTGGGCTGTACCGCTCAAGAGTAAGAGTGGAAACGAGACGGCTGACGCTATCGCAAAGATAATTCGAGACGATGGAAGATGTCCGAAAAATTTTCAAACCGACAGAGGAAAAGAATTTTACAAATGTACAGAAACTCGTGAACAGACACAGCGTTAATCATTATTCGACGTACTCTGTCATAAAAGCCTCGGTCGTGAAACGATTCAACCGAACATTAAAGAGCAATATGTGAAAAATGTTTACGCTTAATGGAAATTACATGTGGATCAACGCGTTGTCTCGGCTCATTGAAGAGTACAATGCGCGAAAACATCGCACTATCGGTATGAGACCTATCGATGTTACCCCCGTGATCGCAAGATTCAAAGTAGGCGATCCGGTACGCGTGAGTAAATTCAAGACCATCTTTGACAAAGGTTATACGCCAAATTGGTCGACCGAAGGGTTTAAGATCGTTAAAGTGCTGAAAACTAATCCCGTGACCTATGTACTCGAAGATTCGCGCGGAAATCCCGTCGCCGGCGGATTTTATGAATACGAGTTACAACGCGTTGTTAATTCCGACGTACATCTCGTGGACAAGGTGATACGCAAAAAGGGTGACAAGGTTTATGTGAAATGGCTGAGACTTGATGCTACACACAATTCTTGGATAGATAAAAATAATATATAATATAATAAATATGTTAACAATAATACATAATATTAAGGATTTTTTACAAATATAAACAAAATTGTACACATTATAAAATATATATATATATAATTTACAATAAATATGCATATAATTTTAATTTATAAATATACGTAATTTTTATTTACATTAAATATTCATAATTTTTATTTACAATGGTATTTTGTAATGTCCCCACGGTATCGTGTCGGTGGTTGTGGGTACGATATACTGCTTATCATCGTACAGACTTAGAGCAATTTTTGTCTCGCGAATAGTGTATACTTCATGTAATTTATATCTTATACAAGACTGCTGACGCGTCATTTCAATCTCTTCGTTCAAACACCGCGTGTAATCGTCGAACGTTATCGTTCTCGCGACGATGTTACTCTTGACGCTTTTTACCTTTTTCGTATCCTTCTTACCATCTACTCGCAATGCGTACATTTTTGCCCTAAGCCCGACGAATTCGGTCATGATGGCGCCATTATTTTCATCCTTCATTAAACCCGGTATCTTTTTATTTGCGAGCGGTATACCATACACATTGTCCATCGCATAATCGCTGGTATCGAATCTGTTGATGTTGCGCTTTATATTCTCGTATACATCTTCACACTCGATGTGATACATGAGACTGTCGGTGTCGGTGTACATGACTTTACATTTCTCTTGATACATAGGTACCATATAATCGTGGTGAAACTCGTACAAACATGTCTTGGATATATCGAGTATACACATATTCACGTAGAATGGTTTATTAAATTTAACTTCGATATTGCGCAATTCAACGGCCATCAGATTCCCCGAAAACACGCTTCTACTATGAAAATTTGGTTTTGCGATCATCGCCTCTGTGCCATATCTTCCATCCCAATGTGTCACGAGCTTAATATTAACGTGATTGCGTATTATTATAAACGCCGCATTATTCATTAATTTATATACATTTTTTTCAAAATCATTTTTTGCGAGTGTTCGGAATTGTGTATTGAGTTCAATATAACTGCGAAGCCATAGAGATTGCGAAAATTGTAATATTTGATGTATTTTTGTAACGCGAAGTCCATGTCACGTGCATTGCTGCAGGTTGCGGTAATGTATCACGTAACACTTCTTATCATATAAGGTTGCGAGCTTATCCTGCCGCTTAGCAGGTGGTTTGTCGCGTGTTGAGCAAAACGGTAGGTCTGTGTGAGCATCATGAACACGTTGCGGATATTTGAAATCGACTTTTAGGATATAGCAAATCAAGCGCGATCGATGATGTATCAAAATCGGATACGTCGTCGACCCATCGAAAATCTGCATAGGGCAAACATTGCCCATCTGTACAAATTATATACATCAAAGTACGTGAAATAAGATGGATCGTACGACTGCATATACTTGTTATTAGCATGTGCGTATCTGTTGGAACATTGACTCAAACTACCGCGTATTCTGCGTTCGATAAACATAACCATGTCGATATCCATAAGCAGTTCGAACGTAATATTCGTATGCTTCAACATGGCGTCTCACGTGTATCCGGGAAGACTATAGTAATACGCGGGGTCGAACCCATAACTTTCAAAACAATTTATGCGCAAATTTTCAAATATATCTGCTAATAACAAGACATGAATTTTGAGATACAAGTCGCTATATTCGCCCAGCGTTCAAATGGAGAACTGCTTTCAGACGTTCTCGACGTGCGCGTAATCGCTATCAGATATTGTGTCACCGGTCAAAGAACTGTAAAATGATTCGCGCGGTGGTAAATATATATCTTGCAACCTGTCGACGCAGTCAATATATTCGTACGGAAAGATGCCCTTCCGTGTTAATAAATTGAAATTGTCATTCGGTAAATTTTGAAATTCAGATTTTAAAATTGTGAATTTGTCTTTATTCAAAAATGATGCTAATTTATCGAAACTAGCTGTAAGAAATTTATACGAATCGATAAAACGCAATTTAATATGATTTCTTTTCTACAAGTATAATATTTTTCGTAAATGATATATATTTTGCTTTTGTTATCAGAAGTAACACGATTCCCCTTTCGAACGATGTAGCTATTTCCTTGTTAATGAAGTACGCGTCGTAACCGGATAAATTATGAAAAACTATTGGAATGCAAAAAGAATCTTTATAATTTAGATTACAATTTGAATGCGCGGGACCTCTGTACCATCCGGTCAGCTGGCAATGATCGCGTACGCGTGTGTCGTCTTGTACGAACGGTTTTTCGCATATATAACAATGCGTCGCGCTATGAAATTTTTTCCTTTCACCAGGTGTTAAATTTACCATGCGGACATTAGCTGATATAATATTTTTTACACGCAGTTCTCAATTTTTTAGTTCTTCGACGAACCATGACATGCAATCGGTACTGCGACGAGAATGACACGCGGATTCGTCGTACGAACGATGTACATAATATGCTATGCTAAATACTTTGTGATATTAGTAATTTCTGTCTTCTTCCGTCTTCTCTAAAACGCAATCCAAGTCGGCGTACGCGACGAATGGAAGCCGCTCTTTCCGGTTATAGTTGTTGAACGTGAGCCACTTGTCCTTATCGCTCGGTAATCGAATAGCGCACTCGTTCATCTCTCGACAGTCCACTGTTTGTGACTGTAATTTGTCATTCGAATCAAAGTAGTGCAAACATCTGTAAAAAATAATTTTAATTTTTGTTCAATTGTGTGTCTCTTTACCACGATTTGGTATTCTATCTTGATGTCCCTTTCCATCGTGTATCATATTTCAACTACATCTTTATTTCAGTTTGCCATGCACATTTTGATTAATGTCGATTATTGCATTTTTGTCTAGAGATGATGTCAAATCCCAGGTGCAAAGTTTCAAATTATTTGTATATTGACACAATTTTACCTTAATAATTATTCTTATATTTCACGGTTTTGTCACGTTTCGACACGCGCGTTTGAATTTTGATATCTAAGGGTGATGTCATCGCGAAGCAGTCGCACATCGGCGCTTGAAAATGTTATAATATATTGCATTTTTTTGTGCATTTGGCTAAATCTCACACCTGGTGAAGATGTCATCTCAGCCCAGATGCATCGCGAAGTTTTAAATTACTTATATATTGGCACAATATAACCTTGATAATTATTCTTATATTTCACGGTTTTGTCATGTTTTGACACGCGCGTTTGAATTCTGATATCTATAAGTGTCATCGCGAAGCAGCCGCACATTAGCGCAATGAAAATTTTATATTACATTGCATTTTTGTGCATTTGGTTAAATCTCCAGCTGGGAGTGATGTCATCACGAAGCAGCTATACATCGGTTCTTGAATAGAAAAAATATCATGTCAGCAATAATCCCCACTACATTGCAATTTTGCAACACTAATACATATTTTAAATATGTTTAATACGTTCAGTATTGCATCGACCATTTGTATGAAAGGTTCATATAAAAAATGTATCCCACTGAAAGAAACCGCATGAATTATTACATTTCGATTCAAGATGCTGATGAAACTTTATCGTGTAAAAAGAAGAAATGTAACAAGTAAGTTTTAATTAACTTAAAGAATTTTTATACTTTTTAAATATTTTTATACTTTTTAAATATTTTTATACTTTTTAAATATTTATATAAATAATATTTTATTACTCCCTAGTATTTCATCCGAGCCTCGTCGTGCGGTTCGTATACTTAGAAGACGATACGTCTTAACCCTGATGTCATATAAATATTTGGACATTGGAATAAATGTTGGAGCTGTATTATGCGTAGAAATGGTTCTCGGTGACAATCGAGGCGATCAAATAATATTGCCTTTTGAAACCGCTAATGCAGAAACGTGCAGACATTGAACGGCTTCTACAATCGACTGAAACCCCTTTGCGTATTCGAGATTTGACATTCGAAGTGGTTAAAATATCTGATTCGAATATTATAAAAATAGGATTATCCAATAATTCTTTATATATAAAGCCATCAGCTCTATTATACTGTTAGGTCCTGGCGACTACACGATTCTTTCCTTCCGCGACATTGCGGCAACGATAGTCGATCGATGAAAATGAGTCGTTCGGTAAATAGAGCATCTTGTATTTCTTTAAACATTTTCACTTGTCAATATCTATATCTATGAATAACCGTGAGAAATACGCGAGAGACCGGTGACGAAACTGCGCCGGTCGCCTAAAAATAAATAAAAATCAGTAGATACCCTCGCCATAGAATTTTCCAGCGGAAGAATAAATTGATACAGAAAAGATAATACAATTCCTTCTAACGAGATATCTGACAAGTACAACTAAATCAATAATGATGAAACTTTTATAACGAAATATTCAGTAAACACAGCTGCGTTAATATTGATAAAAATAATCATAAGGAAGTAAGACCTTTTCTAATCAGATCACGTGCGCAAGGGAAATCTAATGCTCAAGAGACTTGAACTGATATTGAGATCACCAATCGACGATCACCACAGGTAAAAATTCGAAAAGTAGGAGAAACACCCCACCTAATAAGGACACTAGCACAATTTTTAATTCGTTAAAATGAAGAATCCCCACTTCTACGCAATTCCAATTCGTTGAAGTTTATGGAAGATTTCCACTTTTAGAATTAGAATACACCCCGGAAAGAGAATTATAAAAAGGGGACTCGAAGAAACATTTAGACACACTATTTCTCCGGTCTTCAACTTAACGCAGTCTTACTCTGTGCTTTTGCACCGTAATTCGCGAGTTAGGCATTTGTGCCACCAGTGTCCTCACTTGGCATCATCTCCAAGTCAACCACGAATCGAACATCGGGTTGTCGACATAAAACGCAAAGCGAAACACCGTACAAATTCGCCATCCCTCCATCTCTGAATTACTATTTAGAAAAGTAAGTTCAATTGAATAATATTTCTTTTCCTTCTTTTTGTCTTGTTTCTTATTTAAATCAAAACTCTCCGAAGAATGTTTCATTCTTTTAAATCATCAACCCGTTCCGGTAATTAGTCTTAGAAAATTTTAAATCCTGATCTTAATCTAACACATATGCGAGCGACCAGTTTTATACTTTTGACCGTTCTTAACATTTACATATACTTATTGATTTATATATATTAATTTTGATTTTATTTTTATTCTTTAATCAAATATATTTTTATATTGTAATAAACAGTCAGAACCTAAATGTTAACGATAGAATTTTTCCCTTGCATTTTGATTGATGCCCTCCGTATTAATGTAACCCCCTAACTAAACACACACACACACACACGCACGCACACGCATACGCGCACGCGCGCACGCACACACATACACACATATGCATTCACCGAAAAATTAGAATCAACAATATTTTATTTTTATTTTTATATAATCATATACATCTATCATTTATTTCAAAATATGAATAAATTCATACTTTGTTAATTTAAATAAAAGAATTACTCTTTATTAAATCCCCACTCATTCCTAGTCGAAAGATCGCATTTGGTCCCATCCCGCGTAAAAGAGATTAAATTCTCTTATCGAAAAGGGACCACCGAACGAACGTCTGAATAATCAGCGTAATAGCGACTCAGTCGTTTACCTGCTTTTTAGATCTGTCAGTTCGTTCGAGTCGATTCCAAACGCCACGAGACGTTTAACTTCGGGATAATAAAGAATAGTTGTTACGCCTTTCCGTCGACTCATCCTTCCCCGAGTCTAGACGTAACAATATTTATTCGATTTTGAAAAATGTATAGATCATATGTATTACTGACTATGCGAAAATACGCATATCGTAAATAAAAATATCAAACAATTTGTAACTATTTTACAACGTAATAATATCGCTAATATATGCGACGCTGCAAAAGCGATACATGAAAGCGATATGTTTAATGGCAAATCACTCATAGATTGCGAGTTATTCACATGTGCTATAAATGATATTTTTTACGATGCTTGTAATAAATAAGTTATTTTACTATTTATCTGTGAATTTAATTATTTATCCCATTCTTTATGTATGAATAAAACTATGTAATAGATATGCACAGTCTGCAAAACTTAGCATGCGAACGCTATCTCTCTCTCCCAAGTGCATGCAAACGCTATCTGTCTCCCACGTGCATACTATCGCCTTGCGATATCCTTCTCGCACCGCCTTGCGAACACTCTCTCTCTTTCTCTCTCCTTTCCCTCTCTCCCTCCGTCCCTCTCTCGCTCTCTCTCTCTCTCTCTCTCTCTCTCTCTCTCTCTCTCTCTCTCTCTCTCTCTCTCTCTCTCTCTCTCTCTCTCTCTCTCCCCCTCTCTCTCTCTCTCCCTCTCTCTCCCTCTCTCTCTCTCTCTCACGCCAATGTAAACGCCATCCTTTTCTCACATGCATGTTAACGCCTCGCACTATTCTTCTCCCATACATTGCGGACGCCTTGCGCTATCTCTCTCGCACTTACTCGGCTTCGCCGCGGTCCCCCTCTTCCCCACAGACCTCTCACCTACAGATTTCGCCACAGTTCTTTCCCCCCTCTCCGCGGGCCCCTCGCCGGCAAGTTTCGTTACGGTCCCCCTCACCCCTCTCGCGGACCACTCGCCTCTCACCCCTCTCGCGGACCCCTCGCCTCTCACCCCTCTCGCGGATCCCTCGCCTCTCACCCCCTCAGAGAACCAGTGCTAGAACCGTCTTTATTACTCTATTATTGGCCGATCTTTTTTAATTAATCTCTCAAAAATTATTGCGAAAATAGCAAAGTGGTACAGGACTTTTCTTTTCAGTTTTATCTGCTCTACCTGCACACGGTGATGCGATTGACGCTGGGTACCCTGTATATATATATATATATATATATATATATATATATATATATATATATATACATGGTGACCGAAAATTCGCGCAACACTCTTTAAGGGAAGGTAGAGGGTGTTATTCTGAACAGAAAAGTCCTGTACTATTTCGCGATTTTCTAAATATTTAAGAAAATATTAATTGTAAAGTTCAGCCAACGAAGTGCGCGAGAAGCTCGCGACGCGAGGATGCCTTCCATTGTCACTTGATATTAGGCCCGCGGCGAAGCAATGGGAGGAGCGCTTTGCGAGCGCGCTTTACTATGACAACCGAAAGAAGGTAAACCTGCATAAAAGGGGACCCCCCTTTTATGCAGGTTTACCTTCTTTCGGTTGTCCTTGACCTTGACATATGTTATCAAGGTCATGACCCCGACCAACATACAAAAGGTTTTAGCCGTCAGTCATTATTAATTAAAAAGTTATTAACAAAAAGATATGAAAAATATAGCAGTTATTTTAAGTATTAAAAGGCATAAACAATTAACATGTATGTGGAAATAGTACATGTATGAACGGAGGAAAATTATTAACAGTGAATCATTGATATATTGAACAGTTTTTTTGTTAAAGCAGAAAATAATTGATTGATTTAATGGTAAAACTTAAGATAAAGGGCGACCTCACCGATTTTAATGATCTTGGTATATGTTGTCAAGGATATAATTCTGAATAACTTTTTCTTCTAATTTAATCGTCGCTTGTTGTTTACAAAGTTATGAACAATTAAAGATAGTGATTGACTGATGCTTGGGATATAAAACTGCGCACATTTTCGCATGACGCGCGCATACACATACACACACGGGGGGGGGGGGGGGGGCAAAAGGGGCCTTCGGCCCCCTTCCCGCACCCGCCCCGCCGGTAGGCAAGGAGGACCTCACTTTACAACTTACAAAGTACATGCTACATTATAAAGCAAGGTCCACCTTGCCTATCGACGGAGTGGCTGCCGGAGGGGGGCCAAAGGCCTCCCTTGCACCCCCCCCCCCCCCGTGTGTGTGTATGTTCGCACGGTATTATTACTGTTCATATATACTTGCGATTCTACCTATACGGTGTCAAAAATGTAAATTATACCTATAATAATTATTTTATTAATAATTTTTTAACGGATCGTGACTACAATTTATTTCAAAGTCAAGGTGATTCAGGACGATGACTTCGACAACATATGTCAAGGTCAAAATCATACAAGAGAGGTCCCCTTTTATGCAGATTTAACGCATAATTTCTTAAAATTGTTAGTTCACGCCGGCTGAAAGATGATATTATTAGTAATAGATATTTACATATAAGGCGAATGAGAAGTATCGGTGGTGTGGGGTCTAAATAGCTCAGAGGTAAGAGCAGTCGTCCGGCAAGCGAAAGACTCGGGTTCGATTTCTGATTCAGCGACTTCGCCCCGATATTTTTCTCGTCTTCGTCTTTCCAGGAGGGTAAAGAAGGGTTAATATAAATCTCGAATTGAGATTAATTATAGAAAATCTTGGTATAGCATCAAGTAAATATCGTGCGCTGTGCACATAATCAGTTTCATAGAAAACTTATTTTTCTATGAAACTGACGCACTACCATCCGCGTTCTGGCTCTTACTTAGTCCGCGATTATTTGAAATTTGTTAATATCAGCTGACCGCCGTACATAGTATTCATACACATAAGAAACAATAAAATCAGCTATGCAGTAAAAATCAAATTATCTGATTTGTAAGATCGATAACAGATGACAGATCAGTATGCGTGTAGTTACGGATCTGAGCGCGCGAACTTCACGCGATATCATTAGCAAACTTTGATCGCTTATAACTCAAAAACTATTGCAGCCTCAAAATTTTTGCATTAGAGATTCTATTTTATGTCTACAATACACTATTAAAGTATTGTACGGAGGTTGTAAAATATCCTATATACATACATATATATATATATATATATATATATATATATACATATATATTGGATGATTGCATAAGTTGCCCGATTTTCATAGATGGCATTAAGTTACTGCATGGCGGAGTTCTATTGTTTTCGTGTGGTAATTGTTGCTTACACCGAATAGATGACGTTGTCTTATGTCAATTTAGTGTCAGATATTGTTCAGATAAGTCCATTTGTGCATAAGAAAAATCATTAAAAATGGAGAACGAAAAGGTGCATTTGCGGCATGTAATGCTATATGAATTTCGGAAAGGCGTGAGTGTTGGGATTGCACAAAAAAATATTCAAAGCGTTTATTTGGACCGCGCTCCTGCTCTCCGAACAGTCAAAAAGTGGTTTGGCAGATTTCGAAATGGTGATTTCAACATGGAGGATCAACCCCGCTCTGGACGGTCTTCTGGCATTGATGATGACATTGTGCATGCCTTAGTGGAAAGAAACCCAAGGATTACAACTGAGGATATTGCTGAGAGGCTGAACATCGATAATTCAACCGCTTTTCGTCATTTAAAAAAGCTTGGATACATTTCCAAGCTTGATACGTGAGTGCCGCATCTCCTGACTGAAAGGAATAAGCTGCAGGAAAACTGCAGGAGTTGCAATGGGAAATTCTGCAGCACCCGCCATATTCTCCAGATATTGCGCCTTCAGATTTTTATCTGTTCCGGTCTTTGCAGAATAGTTTTAATGGCAAGAATCTCAATTCCGAGGAAACTGTCGAAAACCACCTTACAAACTTTTTTCAAGAAAAACCAAGTTCTTTCTTCAAAAATGGAATCGACAAGCTTATAGATCGTTGGAAAACCATTGTAGAAAAGAATGAAGACTATATAATTGATTAATAAAAGTGTTATCTCTAAAATATAATCTATTGAAGTTTATATTTAAATCGGGCACGAACTTATGCAATCACTCAATACATACATTAGTTTTCCAGGACTGTCCTGGAAACTGCCATTTGACATAGAATTCTTCCAGGTCAGGCCTGGAACCATACAAATGTCTCGGAATATGCCAATAATTATCGAGAAGTGTCTCGGAACAGACCATTTGACATATACAATATATATATACTGGGTGGCCCATTTTAATCCATCCAGTCGAATATCTCAAAAACCAAGCCCGGAAGAGAAAAATGTTTCAGACAAAAGTTGTTTGGTTTCGAGTGGATCATAAGATGGTACCATTGGTTTGACCTTGGAAAATCATTTGAAGGTCATGTGAAGGTCAACTTTAAAATCTTAAACGGAAACCTCCATTTTTTATTTAGTATTCTTGTAGCTAATATCGAAAGCTTTCCAAAACACTATAATAAAGTATTTTTCTATTAGGTACTTTTTGAGTTATTTTATATTTTAATCTGACATATTTTGATATAAAAAATTAAATATCTCGTAAAATATTTAGTCTTTGATAATCTTACCGTAATACTTCTATGTACAGAATAATGAGACAAATCAATTAGTATAAAAAAAAAATTGTTTTTAAAAAAATTATTTACAATGTATTTTTTTAAACAATTATTTGTTTTTTTGGCACTAATTGATTTGTCTCATTATTCTGTACAAAAAAGTATTACGGTAAGATTATCGAAAACTGAATATTTTATGAGATATTTAATTTTTTATATCAAAAGATGTGCCGGTGTGAAGTTAGCACCTCAAATTCAAAAATCGAAGGTTTTATCAAGAGTTCTATTTGCACACCATGTAGTTCTATAGTTCTTGATAGAGTATAAAAATAGTTCCGGCGAAAAACCTAAAAAAATTGCATTTTGAAAATATGAAGTGCCAACTTCCCGTGGCACCGCAAAATGCCATTTAAATCATCGTATCTTATAGTTCTCGAAGAGTTCTACAGTTCCTGATAAGTTTTAGCAATAGTTCCGGTCTCTAAATATTTTTAAACAATTTTTGAATCTCAGAGCTGGCACCTCATCTTCCTCTAAAAGTGGCCAGAACTTTTTCATTTTTGATTTTACAGCTTCGAACCTTAAGAATAATCGATAGAACTCTTTGGGGTGCAAATGGAACTGTCATCAGAACTCCGAAATCCCCCAAAAAATTTTACCCCCTCGAGACTTAGAAATTTTCTAAGAGCGTATAACTAAAAGCGGCTAGAACTTTTACATTTTTGATTTTACAGCTTCGAACCTTCAGAATAATCGATAAATCTCTTCGGGATGCAAACGGAACTGTCATCAGAACTTCAAAATTCCGAAAAAAATTTTGGAAATTTTCTAAGTGCGATAACTAAAAGCGGCCAGAACTTTTTCATCTTTGGTTTCACAGCTTCGGACATTAATAATAATAGAACTCTTCGGGGTGCAAACGGAACTGTCATCAGAACTCCGAAATCCCCCAAAAAATTTTATCTCCTCGGGACTTAGAAATTTTCTAAGAGCGTATAACTAAAAGTGGCCAGAACTTTTTCATCTTTGGTTTTGCAGCTCCGGACGTTAATAATAATCGATAGAACTCTTCGGGGTGCAAACGAAACTGTCATCAGAACTCCGAAATCCCCCAAAAAGTTTTACCCCCTCGGGACTTGAATATTTTTTAATAACCTGCACCTTATCTTCCATAGAACTATGGGTGTTTGTTTTTTTTAATTTTTAAGGTTTTGTTTATTTTGGTTTTTCTATTTTGTTTTTTTAGCTTTTTAATTTTGTTTTGTTTTTTAATAATTAATATTAATCTTAGATTCTAATTCTAGATAATAATTGTAAAACTAAATCTTAAACTAAAAACTACTTTTAAACCTAGTTGATAAATTAATTTTAAACTAAAATTACCTGAAACTATATGCAAAAGTTTAAAAACTAATTTCCAAATTTTAGAAATTGTAAATATTAAAATAAGAAATATCAAAATTAAATCAATTAATATATCAAAGTTAAAACTAATTTTCCTTAAACTATTTTATCGAATATTTAATTACATTTAACATATAATATAATATGAGGATTTATTATCTGCGTGGAATTTACAATTATTCTCTTTTTCTTCAAAACGTCATATTCGTACCATTTTGTGCCTGTAAATGCGAAAGCTATATAATGTCCATTATTATTATTATCGCATTGTATATAATGCACTATACCTACCAGTATATAATTTATATTATTTAAGACAATGCTTTTTGTAATGGAATTTAAATCATGCCTAATATCCAACCGTCGATTAACGTATCTACTATCTGAAAAGATAGAGGAATCTATTATTATATGTTTGCCATATAGGTCATACAATATTCTGCTAACGCACCACATGTACGACATGTTGAATTTATATTTGTTACGTCATCAATAGTTCGTTGCATATGTTGTAAACCTTCTTGCAATAATATATCTACGTTTACATTACAAGTTACTGTTTGACGCGAATTTATAGCACCGCAAGAACAAGATTTGTTATAGATGCAACTCGGTTCATTTTTAAAAAGATGTTCTGATAGATGGGCAACATTGCAAATAGCGTTTAATCGCTTAATATTACGTGTGTATGTTGTAATGGCATCATGAAATAAAGGTAAGTTTTGTAGAATGGAAGCCCGTTCGTTATAATGTTTTGAAAGCAATTTTCCATGTTCTAAAATAGATTTCGCTAATCGAAAAATATCATTCGAAGACGACTGAACCGCGGTTCGATATGCTGCATGCGCCACAGTTGCACTGACGACAAGTTGCAAAATTGAATCGAAAGCGCATGTTTCTTGAACAGTAATTATTAATTATCCTTGTTTTATTGGTCTACATTTGCTACCATTAATAACAAGAGGTAAATTAAACGATTTACTATTTTTTATAAAATCCCATTCCGAATATTTATCTAAGTAGGTTGGTTTACTTCGTTTTATTGGAGCAGGTTTTTGAAGTGCTTGCGAATATTCATCGGTAATGTTAGTTGAACCCGTCAAACCGTGCCAGTTCTCGCAGATATTCCAAACCTCATTTTCTTCATTTAAATTATCGGATTTACTCGGGTTTACTTCGAATGAATTTGTATTGTCTGAGGCGCTGTGATTATATATTTTTTCGAGGCAGTTGTGTCGAATGTACTGAATTATTGAAGATGCCAACTGAAAATACAGATGAAATTTTAAAATGTAAAGTAAAAAATATATGTTCCATAAAGCATACTAAAAAAAGACATCTTAAAGGTAATCGACGTGCAAAAGTAGCCGATATAATGATTAATCAACGTAAAGAGGCTATTACTTTTCGCCGAGAAGAAGGACAACGTCTGAAAGAATTCGGAGACAGAAGTCCTCCGATACTTCCTTCCTCTACAGTTTTGCGGAAAGCAAAAGAAGAAAGATTATTATTACAACATGGTTTAATATTTAGCAATCCCGTTTTAAACTTATTAAATAATGCAAAGTATGGTAAATACACAGGATCAATTATTAGCATTGGTTTATTACCCTTTTATTGCATGTATTGGAGCCCTGAACAACAGCTATTGTACACAACAAGGTGTAAAAGAGATCCAGAAGCTTTTTTAACTATTGACGCTACAGGTAGCATTATCAAATGCGGATCATCACAAAATCCACCAACATTTTTGTACTAATGCGTACTTGTTAGTAAAGATGGGAGTGTGCCGGTATTTCAAATGGTTTCGGCCGATCACAGAGCTGTGATGATCGCTTTTTTTTTACGTAATATTATAGCCAAAGGTGTCTCTGTTCCACGTACAGTAGTATCTGATTTTGGATGGGATATTTTAATCGTTGTCTCGGACGTTTTTGCAAAGTGCCTCAATTTTCGGGACTATTTAAAAAAATGTTACGCCAGTGCAGTTTTAGGAAATATTGACATACTTCCAAGTTGCTACATTAGGCTGGATGTTAGTCATTTGATTAATATGGTGGCAAGATGGAAATGCTTAAAGGGTAAAGATAGAACGTTGGTACGAGCATTTAATCTTCGCTGCATTAGCCAAGTTTATCAAATGGATACTTTTACAGAAATAGAGTATGCTATAGAATCATTGCTAAGTGTAGCGTTAAGTAAAACTATAGGTTACACAATAGAAGGAAAGTCATTGATGTCTGATGTTCGTATGCAATATTTAAATAATATGATAAAGGTAATATCGATATTAAAACAGAAACTATTATAAATAATGATAATGATGATATAAATCAAGAAGTTAAATCTCCTATTAATGATCTAAATGATTATGAGACAAATTCTGATGCTACCAACTGGATAAATTGGACTAATTCTATTTTAGATTCCGCGAAAAAAATTGCCGAAGAGTCAGAAAATGGTAATATTATAAACGCGTGTTATAATCCAGAATTTGCTAAGCAAATAAAAGCACGTTTACTGCCATATTT